>NC_134883.1:51391900-51441900 GCF_041734735.1 Babylonia areolata
TCTTTCTCTGCCTCTGGACCTTGTAACTGGAATGAACTTCCTCTTTTGCTTCGACAGGTCTCCACACTCAGCTCTTTCAAGTCTGGCCTTAGAACCCACCTCTTCCCAAAATAGGCTCCCTCCCCTGCCTTCAGTTTTTTTCCAGTTTTAGAGTTATGCATGCGTTTGAATGACTGGTGCAAAAGCACTTTGATTTGTCTCTGCACAAGATTCAGTGCTATACAAAAATAATTTTAAAAAAACAGAAGGAGAGAGAGAGAGGAGAGAGCTATGATGGAAAGAGGCAGGTTCATAGGACAGACTTGAAAGAGAGTCTTTGATGAAGCCAGAGAGTGAGATGGTTCCAAACAGGGAGATTGTTCCAGACGTAAGGTCCAGAGACAGAGAGACAGCAGTGGCTGATCATGCCATGTTGGAATCCGGGAACGAAGACACACAATGTGGGAATGCAGATACACACACACACACACACACACACACACAATATCTGTCGCTGGTCCCGAAACCTGGCTTGGTCATTGGGGCGCTGCACTGCTGAATGCGTCACCAACATTTTTTTTCCATTTCTGGCGGTGGTGGGACAGGGCCTGATTTTCAGCAACGCTCCTCTCTGTCCACTCAGTGATGTTGTCTGCTCACCTCTTTCACTGTCTGGATGTTTCACCAACATTCTCCATTTCTGGCGGTGGTGGGACAGGGCCTGATTTTCAGCAACGCTCCTCTCTGTCCACTCACTGATGTTGTCTGCTCACCTCTTTCACTGTCTGGATGTTTCACCAACATTCTCCAGTTATGGCGGTGGTGGGACAGGGCCTGATTTTCAGCAACGCTCCTCTCTGTCCACTCAGTGATGTTGTCTGCTCACCTCTTTCACTGTCTGGATGTTTCACCAACATTCTCCAGTTATGGCGGTGGTGGGACAGGGCCTGATTTTCAGCAACGCTCCTCTCTGTCCACTCAGTGATGTTGTCTGCTCACCTCTTTAGCTCTCTGCCTCATCTCCTTTTTCCTTGCACTGTTCCCTGAAGGATGGTTTTGGAGAGTCACGTCGGATGAAGTGAAGTGATGGCCGAGAGGTAACGCGTCTGCCTTGGAAGTGAGAGAATCTAAGCGCACTGGTTCAAATCACAGCTCAGCCGCCAATATTTTCTCTCCCTCCACTAGACCTTGAGTGGTGGTCTGGACGCTAGTCATTTGGATGAGACGATAAACCGAGGTCCTGTGTGCTAGCATGCACTTAGCGCACGTAAAAGAACCCACGGCAACAACAAAAGGGTTGTTCCTGGCAAAATTCTGTAGAAAAATCAACTTCGATAGGAAAAACAAATAAAACTGCACGCAGGAAAAAATATTTAAAAAATGGGTGCCGCTGTAGTATAGCGATGCAGCCCGAATTTCACACAGAGAAATGTGTTGTGATAAAAAGAAATACAAATACAAATACATAATCATGTCATGCGGCCGTATCATCTCATTTTCCTTTTCTTCACTGTGGTCAGGAGGTCTTCATACCGACCAACAGTGCTGTGTGATGGTTTTTCTTACTTCTTCATTTGTTATGCTGTCTTTTGTAGGAGATGCCTAGGAGTTTTCTGAGGCATCTAACTTCCACTGCTCGGATCCTTCTCTCTAGCTCTGCTGTAAAAGTCTGGGACTCGCATGCATATGAGAAAATAGAGAGAGCCAGTGTATGTGGTAGCTTCAGCTTCAGAAATACATCACATACACAATCACAATGATAACACACTTCTACTGACACTATAGAGAGAGCCAGTGTATGTGGTAGCTTCAGCTTCAGAAATACATCACATACACAATGATAACAAACTTCTACTGACACTATAGAGAGAGCCAGTGTATGTGGTAGCTTCAGCTTCAGAAATACATCACATACACAATGATAACACACTTCTACTGACACTACATGGAGTGGGAACAACTCTGATCATCTTTCAACGACACAATTCCATTGAACTGCTATTCTGATGAGACAGCATCAACACACGCTAGTACATGCAATACATTCTTGTTATGGACACACACACACACACACACACACACACACACACACACACACACACACACACACACACATGTAAGAACTCTACCAGTATGAGATATGATCACAGCATCACAACACACCACAAGCTACAGGTTTCTGTGGAAAAAATCTGGCACCATCAGAGCTGCACACACACACATGCACATGCACACACACACACACACATGCACACACACACACACACACACACACACACACACACACACATGCACATGCACACATACACACATGCACATGCACACACATACACACATGCGCATGCACATGCACACACACATGCACACATGCACATGCACACACACATGCACACACACATACACACACACCTACACACACCACAGCACACTTCAGTTTTGTTGTCCACAAAAAAAAGCACATCACACAACCACACACTAGCAATCAAGAGACCACTGGAGGGGGTAGGGGGAAGAGGAGGGGAACGGGGGGGAGAGGTGATGGAGATGGAGGGTTTGGTGGGGTTATGCTTAGGGATCAGAGCACACCACCACAACACAACAATAAATCATCAGTCACGGCACTCTGGGCACACAAGCACGCGCGCACACACACACACACACACACGATGGATAGTGGACACACACACACACACACGTGAGGTCACACAAGGAAGAGCACACAAGGGAACATTATACACACACACACAAGGGCACACTGCACACACACAAGGGCACATTACACACACCCACACACACGAGGACACACTACATACACACACAAGGGCACACTACACACACACATGAGGGCACACTACACACACACACAAGGGTACACTACACACACACACACAAGGGCACACTACACACACACACAGAAGGGCACACTACACACACTCACAAGGGTACACTACACACACACACACAAGGTCACACTACACACACACAAGGGTACACTACACACACACACACAAGGGAACACTACACACACACATGAGGGCACATTACACACACACACAAGGGCACACTACACACACACACAAGGGTACACTACACACACACACACAAGGGTACACTACACACACACACAAGGGTACACTACACACACACACAAGGGCACACTACACACACACACACAGGGTCACACTACACACTCACAAGGGAACACTACACACACACACACACACACACACACAAGGGCACACTACACACACACACACACACACACACACACACACACACACACACGAGGACACACTATACACATACACACAAGGCCACACTATACACACACACACAAAGGCACACTACACACACACAAAGGCACACTACACACACACACACACACACACACACACACGAGGACACACTATACACATACACACAAGGCCACACTATACACACACACACAAAGGCACACTACACACACACAAAGGCACACTACACACATACACACGAGGGCACACTACACACACACACACACACAAGGGCACACTACACACACACACACACAAGGGCACACTACACACACACACACACGAGGGCACACTACACACACACATGTGAAGTCACACAAGCCAGAGCACACAAAAGCAAACTACACACACACGAGGGCACACTACACACACACACACAAGGGCACACTACACACACACACACATGAGGGCACACTACACACACACACATGAGGGCACACTACACACACACACACACACACATGAGGGCATACAACACACACACATGTGAAGTCACACAAGGAAGAGCACACTACACACACACGAGGGCACACTACACACACACACACACACACACACACGAGGGAACGCCGTGCTCATACCCCCGGGGGTGTGGGAGGGGCCCCGACTGGGGTTACCCAGGGTGTCCTCGCGGTCCAGTTTGGAGCGAGGGCTTCTGCTCTCTGCCCGTCAGGGGACACACACACACACACACACAGTGACTGACTGGTTGGCTGGTTGGGTGCTTGACTGATTGATGGACAGATGATTGACAGATCAACTGATTGATGGTCAACCTGTAACTGGCTAATTGGTTGATAAATGATAATGAACTGATTGGTTGACTGGTTGGTTGGTTGACTGATTGATAGACGGGTGGTTGATGATTGACTGATCGATTTGTAACTGGCTAATTGGTTGATAATGAACTGAATGGTTGATAATTGATTGGTGGTTGATTGACTGACGAATGCTTGATAATTGACTGACTGATTGATTAATGACCGATTAATAACTGGTTAACTGGTTGATAATGAATTGATTAGTTGATAATTGGCTGAAGTGAACTGATTGGTTGATAACTGACTGACTGATTGGTTGATAACTGACTGATTAATTGATTAATGAACAATAGTTCATTAATCTGCTGATAATCAATTGAATGGCTGACAATTGACTGGCTGTAATATTTTCATAGGTAATTCATTGATAATCCACTGATGACTGGTTGACTGATGTTTGACTGATCATTGACTGATCATTGACTGATTTAAGGTTCTCGACTGATAAAACTACGTTTACACGGGATGCAACTAACTTGCAACCAAATTCAAATTTTGGTTGCAAGGCTGGTACATGCAACTGGACGGTCTCCGCAGGATGCAACCGGCGGCGACTTACGTGCAACTAACTAGGCTCCTCCCCTGTCTCCACCGGTTGCAACACACATGAGAAACCACGCTGCGAGCGTCTGCCAAGCCAGACAGAAAAATCCGTGACACGCGTGCCGCTTGCGTCATCAATTTCCTGTTGGAAACCGGCTGAGACGAGCGGCAAGCTGTGGCAACCGGCGGCAACCGTTTTTTCGCAGTTTAGTTGCAAGGCCCTCAAAAAATTATCGGTCTTGGAGTGGAAATAAAATGAGCCTTGTGACCAAACATGCAACCAAAAATCGGGAAAATCCGTTGGTTTCTGAGACCGGCAGCGACGGGCCACAACCGGGGGCAACCAGTCTCTACCAGTCTCCGCCGGTTTCAAAGAGTTAGTCGCAAATTGGTTGCAAGTCAGTTGCATCCCGTGTAAACGAAGCTTAACTGATTGAAGGATTGATTGATCGGTTGATAATCGAGTGATTGGCTGATTGGTGATTGACTGAATAATACAGTAAATGATTGATCGGATCAAGTGACTGATGATTTTTTTGTTTTGTTTTTTGTGTGCTTTTTTTTTGGGGGGGTGGGGGGGGGGCAAATTGATCATTTGATTGAATGTTTTTGCTTCCAGCCCAACTGACCATGTGGGGCCATGTCAGGGCAGAAAACGCTTGTCAATATTGATCCTTAAGACCTTGAAAATACAACATAAATGACAACAACAACAACAACAACAACAACAAAAACAACCCTGGAAAAGAAAATTAGGCACACGTACAACGAGCACATGCACCTGGGACATGCAGAGTCCGTGACACACACAGGTGACAACGCCAAAGATAGGCTCTGTCAAGTGTTTCATTCTGAGTCCGTGACACACACAGGTGACAACGCCAAAGATAGGCTCTGTCAAATGTTTCATTCTGAGTCCGTGACACACACAGGTGATGACGCCACAAGACAGGCTTTGTCACGTGTTTCATTCCAAATCGGTGACACACACAGGTGACATCACCACAAGACAGGCTTTGTCACGTGTTTCATTCCAAATCGGTGACACACACAGGTGACGTCACCACAAGACAGGCTTTGTCACGTGTTTCATTCCAAATTGGTGACACACACAGGTGACGTCACCACAAGACAGGCTTTGTCACGTGTTTGTTGGCATCGCATCAACAACACTGCCGCTTCCCTTCAAGTCATTTTGTGCGTGTGTGTGTGTGTGTGTGTGTGTGTGTGTGCATGCGTGCATGTGTGTGTGTGTGTTTTCGTAGATGAGTAAAGAAAACATTAAATCAACATCAAAGATCAAGCAGCAAAAAGAAAAAAAAAAAAAAAGAAGAAAGAAATCATTTCTGAACAGTGTATAACTTGAGCAATGCAATTCAATGGACTGCACACACTCCACTCACAGAATGTGCTGACATCTCACACTTACACACACATACACACACACACGCACACACACACACACACACACACGTACACACACAAACACACACACACACACGCACCGCGTACACACACACACGCGCGTACACACACACACACACACACACACAAGTACACACACACAAGTACACACACACACACACACACAACACACACACACACACACAGAGCCTACAACATAACTAAGAGATGAAAGAACAAAACTATTTAAAAAATCAACACCCATAATCAACCATCAGCATACAAAAAAAAACAAACCCAGAAACAGAAAACAGGAACAAACCAAACACCCCAAAAAGCAAACAAACGAACAGAAGTCTGAAACAAACAGTTTGCAAAAAAAATACAAAACTTCTTTTTTTTTCAAAATGACAAAAATGGGGGGGGGAAAAAAAAGACATCTAAAAATATCCATATTTCCAACATAACAACAACAACCCCCCACTCCCACCAAAAAAAATAAAACCAAAAACAAATGCAGACGTAAACTCTACCAAAATAACTCAAGTCTATCACCTTTCATGGGAACGGTCACTTTCACTTTCCCCTGTTTTGGGGCAGGCTTTGCTTTTTTATCCTTTGCCTCTAAAACTGGTGTCTGTTCTCCTGTCTGTTCACCATCTGTCTGTTCATCTGTGGTTTCAACACACAGGAGGAAGGGGGCAGAATGGTTTAGACATTGGTCTGCCAATAGAGAGAGAGAGAGGTCCACAGGGGGTCTGTGTTCCAATCCCACTCTCATCAGCCTTTCTCCCAAGTCTGACTGGAAAATCAAACTGAGCGTCTAGTCATTCGGATCAGACGATAAAGCCAGGTCCCATGTGCAGCATGTTATCCTCTGGCAAAATTCTGTAGAAGAAATGCACCTTCATAGGTACACAAATATATCAAGTGTGGCAAAATTTAGGTACACAAATATATCAAGTGTGGCAAAATTCTGTAGAAGAAATGCACCCTCATAGGTACACAAATATATCAAGTGTCATGGGGGGAGATATCGGTGGAAGAAATATGTAAAAGCATTTCTGCTTGGAAGAAACGGCTTTGTTTAGTCGTGAAGGAAGATAGAGGCCACACTGAGCATAAACTGAAATAAGTGAGTTTTCCTATGATATTGGATTTTTTGACATGCTGTTTTGAATTTGACAATACTCGCAAAATTTGCGTCCAAACTTCTAGATATTTCGCAGACTTGTTGATGATACCCTAAGGTGTGCTAAAAATTTCAATGAATTCGGTTTCTCTATCACTCAGAAAATACTTGTTCAAAAAGCGGTTCACTTTTTTGGGGGGACGCCCGATACATGCACACACTCAAGGCGTGTCGGGTCGTGTTGCTGGTCAGGCATCTGCCTGGCACATGTGGTGTAGCGTATATGGACCTGTCTGAACGCAGTGACACCTCCTTGAGAAACTGAAACTAACACGACAATGCAACAAGCACTTTGCAACAAGTGTTCCAGTGTCAGTTTCACTTCCTCAAGAAGACAAAGCTGCACCCAGATATACACTACACCAAACCTGCTGGGAAGATGTCTCAGGCCAGCGGCATAACCCAACACGTTTGGTCAGGCCTTCAGTGCATTCATGTAGATTTGTGTACCTGTTGGAGTGGATTTGTGTACCTGTTGGAGTGGAGTGGATTTGTGTACCTGTTGGAGTGGATTTGTGTACCTGTTGGAGTGGATTTTTCATTCATGTATATTTGTGTACCTGTTGGAGTGGATTTTTCATTCATGTATATTTGTGTACCTGTTGGAGTGGATTTTTCATTCATGTATATTTGTGTACCTGTTGGAGTGGATTTTTCATTCATGTATATTTGTGTACCTGTTGGAGTGGATTTGTGTACCTGTTGGAGTGGATTTGTGTACCTGTTGGAGTGGATTTTTCATTCGTGTATATTTGTGTACCTGTTGGAGTGGATTTTTCATTCATGTATATTTGTGTACCTGTTGGAGTGGATTTTTCATTGGTGTGTATTTGTGTACCTGTTGGAGTGGATTTGTGTACCTGTTGGAGTGGATTTGTGTACCTGTTGGAGTGGAGTGGATTTGTGTACCTGTTGGAGTGGATTTGTGTACCTGTTGGAGTGGATTTGTGTACCTGTTGGAGTGGATTTTTCATTGATGTGTTTGTGTACCTGTTGGAGTGGATTTGTGTACCTGTTGGAGTGGATTTTTCATTGATGTGTTTGTGTACCTGTTGGAGTGGATTTTTTTCTACACATTTTGCCAGAGGACTACCCTTTTGTCACCATGGGTTCTTTTGTTGTTTTAAAAGAAAGCTTTCTTTCTGCTCTTCAGGAATGACTGCAAGCATACTGTATGAAATAATCATAAATCAGAGCATGAATACAGCCTCTCTCTCTCTCTCTCTCTCTCTCTCTCTGAGAAAGGTAATAAATTCTTCCAGTCTGTTGATGAATTATTTCCCTTTTCTTACGTGTACAAAGTGGTCAGTAATCACTTTCTTTATGCTTTTCAGGAATGATTGCAAGTGTCCTGTATGAAATAATCATAAATCACAGCACGAATACAGGCTCCCTCTCTCCCTACCTCTCTCTCTCTCTCTCAAGCATGCACACATGCACACAAGCACACACACACACACACACACACACACACACACACACAAGCAACACAACAAGCATCATGATTCAAACTGCTATTCATGTCCACACTTGCTCATTTTTTGACTTGAGGCCAATCATATCAAACCCAAATGAAATTAAACACCAAATGAATATCTAAAAAAAAGAAGAAAAAAAAAGAAAAAAAAAACCTGTTTAAGAGGTGTAGTTCATTAACATAGAAACAAAGAGACCAGAAACTGCATATGAACAGGGAAACAATAATAAAGAGTCAAGAAAAACAAGAAGAAAAAATAATGGTGGGGAGGGGTGTTATGCAGGTAGGGGGGGTGAGAGGTTGGGGGTCCCCAAAAAGGAAAGAAAATGAAATCAAGTGAAAAAGAAAAAAGAAAAAAAAAAGAAGAAAAATCAACACAAACCTATATACTTTCTGTCCATTTACACAAAGTGCTCTGGCAGTGAAAATGAAAGTGTAAGTGATAAAGAAAAAAAAAGAAAACAAAAACAAAAAACTATACTATTTTCTCTCCTCTGGTGATAAAAACGAAAGCAGGGGGTGGGGGTGGGGGCAGTGCCTATGCCCTCTCTCCAAATGCTCTGGCAAGGCAAAACACACACACATAAACACACACACACACACACAAACACACACATAAACACACACACACACACAAACACACACAAACACTTACACATATACATACATACACATACACACACACACACACACACACTCACATCCACACCCTCCACAAAATGCAAGAAAAAAAATCCACCCTTCAACACACAAGAGGTAAAGTGAAAGAATCGAACAACACACAAAGAAACCCCAAAACACACAACACACACATCACACACACACACACACACACACACACACACACACACACACACACGAGACACACACAAACACACAAACACACACCACACACACGATACACACACAACATACACATACACACACACACACACACACACCACACACACACACACACACAAACACACACACCCAACACATCACACACAAACACACACACACACACACACATGACACACACACACACACCACATGACACATACACCACACACACACACACAGAATCCCCCTTGCTGATGCTCACCTTCCATGGTTTCCAGCTGAGCGGAGGTCTCGTAGACCATGGCCAGTCGCAGGACCACCTCGGCCGTCAGCGTGGGGTCCACACTGCTGATGCCCGTCCACCCTAGTGCCTGGTGCACCGAGTCCAGCAGATACATCCACTGGAACACAGCAACAAGTACATCTGCACTGAATGTACCAAAAGTAAAGTACACCCGCACTGAAGGTGCAGTATGTCTGCACTGAAAACACGGTACATCTGCACTAAGAGAGCAGCACCTCCACACTAAAAATACAGTTCTACACTGAAACAACAGAACACACTGCTGATGGCCTGTCCAGCCCCAGGGCCTTGTGCACTGAGTCCACTTAAACATCAACAGTACATTTGCACCGAAAGTAGAGTACATCTGCACCACAACAACAGTACACACAGTTGATGCTTGTCCAGCCCAGGGCCTGCAGTACCTAGTCCAAAAGGTACATCCACTGAAAACATCAACAGTACAACTGCACTGGAAAGTACAGTGTGGTTCGTCAGTCGGGATCGACGAGGACCATCTAGTCATCCTGGGGGTGGGTGGGTTGGGCTCTGTGGGTGCGCAGATGACTGGTCAGGCCAATCCGCGCCCGGAAGGTTCTGACGCAGTGTGGACAGGGGATGGTGGCGGCTGTCAGGGACCTGCTGGCACTGCTTTTCCTGGCCTGTCTGCGTTGCTCTGCTGCAGCGATTCTGTTGGCCTCACAGGATTTGGCGCCTTTGTGGACAGCTGAACGCCACTTTGGTCTGTCCATTGCATTCAGCTCCCATGTGTCATGGCTGATGTTGAAGGCCTTCAGAGAAGCTTTCAGAGTGTCTTTGAAGCGCTTCTTTTGGCCTCCATGGGAGCGCATGCCATGTTCGCCGTACAGCAGTTTCTTGGGGAGCCGGTGGTCTGGCATGCGAACTACATGGCCTGCATCAAGATGGTGTAGATGCTGGGCAAGTTTGCACAAGTGAGTACCTCTGTGTCAGGGATCTTCTCTTGCCACTTTATGCCGAGAAGTTTTCTGAGGCTGGTGGTGTGGAAGTGGTTCAGCATTTTGGCGTGGCGTTTGTAGACCGTCCATGATTCACATCCATAGAGCAGTGTGGTGAGAACTATGGCCTTGTATACTTTGAGCTTCGTCTCCAGGGTGGTGCCTCTCCTGTTCCAAACGTTCTTATTGAGTCTGCCGAAGGCAGCGCTGGCTTTGGCAAGTCTGGCATTCACCTCGTCGTTGATGACAACTGTGCGAGAGAGTGTACTGCCCAGGTATGTGAACTTGTCCACCGTGTTCAGTCGTTGCCCGTTGATGAAGATGTTTGGTTCAACGTAAGGCTTTCCTGGAGCTGGCTGGTGCATCACCTCAGTCTTCTTTGTGCTGATTGTGAGGCCAAAGTTGTCACAGGCAGCAGAGAACTTGTCGACACTGTGTTGCATGTCAGCTTCGGAGGCAGCGTTGAGAGCACAGTCATCAGCAAACAGGAAGTCATCGATGGTGTCTGTCCTCACCTTGGTTTTTGCTTGGAGCCTCCTGAGGTTGAAGAGAGTGCCATCTGTGCGGTACCTGATGCCAATGCCTACGTCAGCGTCTCTGAAGGCATCTGTCAGCATGGCTGAAAACATGAGACTGAACAGGGTGGGGGCAAGAACATGCCCTTCCTTGACTCCATTGGAGACAGGGAATGGTTCTGAAGTCTCTCTGTTGTCTTGGACTCGGGCCAGCATCCCACCGTGTAGTTGCCATATGATGGTGATGAACTTTCTGAAACATCTGTACTTCGCCATGATTCTCCAAAGGCCATCTCTGCTAACAGTATTGAAGGCCTTGGTCAGATCGACATAGGTGGAGTAAAGGTCGGTGTTCTGTTCCTGACACTTCTCCTGGAGCTGCCTGGCAGCAAACACCATGTCGATAGTCCCGCGTTCTTTCCGGAAGCCACACTGGCTCTCTGGTAAGAGACCTTGCTCAAGGTGCACTATGAGACGGTTGAGTAGCACTCTGACCAGAGTCTTGCCTGCGACGGACAGCAGGGATATTCCACGATGGTTGTCACAGGTCTGACGATTTCCTTTACGCTTGTACAGGTGTATGATGGAAGCGTCTTTGAAGTCCTGTGGAACTGCCTCATGCTGCCAGTTGAGCTGGAACAGCTGATGAAGCTTCTCAGTCAGCGCCATACCACCTTCTTTGTTGACCTCAGCTGGAATGGAGTCTGAGCCAGGGGCTTTGCCATTGGATAGCAGACGGATAGATTTCTGGGTCTCCTCCAAAGTTGGAATGGCATCCAACGACTCACTGACTGGCACCTGGGAGAGTCGGTTGATGGCTTCATCATTGATGGTGGAAGGGCGGTTCAGCACACTGTCAAAGTGTTCAGCCCATCTCTCAAGGATCCCGTCCTTGTCAGTGATCAGGGTAGAACCATCAGCACTGAGGAGTGGAGCAGATCCGGAGGTGGTGGGACCGTAGACTTCTTTCAGGCCGTTATAGAAGTTGTTCATGTCTTTCCTGTCTGCAAAGCCCTGGATCTCATCAGCTTTGTTGCTCAACCAGGAATCCTGTATCTGCCGCAGCTTCAGCTGGATGGTGCTGTGTGCGCTCTTCAGTATGTCTTTCTTTGACTGTGACTTGGGATCTTCAATGTGGGCTCTGTAGGCTTGGCGTTTGTCTTCCAGCAGCTGCTTGATCTCAGTGCAGTTCTCATCAAACCAGTCTTTGTGCTTCCTGGCAGAAGGCCCCAGGCACTCCATGGCAGTGCTGTACACCGTCTCATGCAGTGCGCCCCATGCTGCCTCCACATTCTGGTTGTCCAGCACGGTGGACTCAAGGCGTTCCTCCAGGGTGTCAGCAAAGCTCTGCTTGATGTTGCCTAGCTCCAGCTTGTTGACATTCAGGCGTTTGGGTGCTTTCATGCCCTGAGGCCATCTCTTGGGCTGGATGCAGAGGTTGAGTTTGGAGACGATAAGGCGGTGGTCTGTCCAGCACTCGGCGCAACACATGGCCCTCGTGACTCGTACGTCCTGCCTGTCCTACTTCCTGACGATGACAAAGTCGATGAGATGCCAATGCCCAGAGCGAGGATGCATCCATGACGTCCTGTTACGGGTAGGGAGGCAGAAGACGGTGTTTGTGTTAAGAAGGTCGTGCTCAGCACATGTCTGGAGAAGTAGTTGACCACTGCTGTTACAGTTGCCAACCCCATGCTTCCCAATCACGCCTTCCCAGGAGGTGCTGTCACAGCCAACTCTCACTGAAAGTACAGTACATCCACACTGAAAATACAGTACGTCTACACTGAAACAACAGTTCACATTGCTGATGCCTGTCCAGCCCAGAGCCTCGCGTGTACCAAGTCCAAGAGATACATCCACTGAAAACATCAACAGTACATCTGCACTGAAACAACAGTACACACACTGCTAATGCCTGTCCACCCAAGGGCCTGCTGCTTGTACTCCAGCCGGTACATCCATTACAACATCAACAGTACATCTGCACTGAAACAACTGATGAAATAATTGTGTACAGCTACTGACCCAACACTACGTCTAATGAAACGATGTGTATTTCCAATGAAACACGAGTACACACCCTGAAATGATTTGTAAGATCTTTTGAAACAAAGATACATCCACAAGAACGACAGCACATCTGATGAAATAATGTGTACATCAACTGAAACAAACTTTTTAATCCACCGTAATGTCACATTCATTGGAATACCACCAAAATTACACACTGCAACACACATACACTGAACTGAAAATGACATGTACATCCATTGGATCAAAAAGATTTGTTGACTCAGACATTTAAAAAAAAAAATCTGTTTGGGATGTTGGTGTTTTTGTTATTATTTGCTGCATGTGTGTGAGTGTGTGTGTGTGTGTGTGCGTGCGTGTGCGTATGCATATGTGTGCGTGCTTGCACACATGCATGTGTGTAATTGTGTGTTTCTGTGTTTCTGTGTGTGTGTGTGTGTGCGCACATGCATGTGTGCGTGTGCATGTGTTTCTCCCCCCCCCCTCCCCACCTCCCCTGCCGACACAAACAGAAATGGAACATAGTTTACCTTGTGGGGGTTGTCCATTTTCTGCAGGTAGCGGGGGTTGTCGATGGAGCCTGTCTGGAACTTCTGGAAGATGGCCTTGCACTTGGACCACAGGTAAAGGGCGGCATCCACCACCATGTCCACCTCGATCTTGTCCCTCTGTGGTGCACACACCACCACCACCATCATCAACCATGATATGATATGGATACTTATATGGCACCTATCCTCGGTTCTTTACCTTGATCATGATGATGATGATGATGATGATGATGATGGTGTGCCTGTGTGTGTGTGTGTGTGTGTGTGTGTGTGTGTGTGTGTGTGTTCTGCTTATCTGCTTCAGATATTACAGAGGGAGACAAGACAAGACAAGACAAAATCTTTATTATTGAGGGTAACAGATAAGCAAGTAACATGCTTTTTTACATCCAGCCCTTGCCCTAAAGAGGGAATAAATCTAAAAAAGTGAAAATGAGCACACAAAAAAGGGAAAAAAAAATCAAAACACAATGAAAATACACCATTATTTCACCATTCACAGCCATTCCACAAAAGTAAGAAGAAGAAGAGAAGAAAAGAAAAAATCATGAAGCACACACACACACACACACACACACACACACATACACACAACACACACACACACACACACACAAATGCACCCACTCAAGAGAGAGTGAGAGGGAACCCACAAATTGTCGAAAGCAATGTTGGATTTCAGGTGACGTCAAATTTTTGTGACTAGGTACATTTTTTTATTTTGCTTAAAGTTGTTGTGGTTAGTTATATTTTTTAAACGTGAAGGTAAATTATTCCAATACGTTCCCCCGCTGTATGTTAGGCTGGACTTAAAAAGATCAAGATTTGGACGAGGTATATGCAACTTATATACATGTCTTATGTTATTTACTGGGAAGTTATTTATAATTGAAGGTGCGTAGCCGCTTACTATTTTGTGCATAAAAACAGCCTTATTATATTCTAGTTTTAGCTCCAGTGGGAGGATATCAAGTGATCTATAATCATTAGGAGTTAAAGAACATAACTTTAATAAGACTAATTTCAAAGCACATTTGTATAATCTAACAAGAAGTTTTAGAGTATTAGTGCTAGCAGAATCCCACAACATAGACGCATAATCTATTATCGACTGTATGTGAGCATTAAAGAACTGTTTTCGGGCATGTGTATTTAGAAAGTGTTTTATTTTTGATAACTGGAATACTTTTTGAGACATCCTTTTACATAAACAAGTAATATGTTAAGACCATGACAAATCATTATAACTATACCTACAACTTTGTGTGATTTGACTTCTTCAATCTTAACATTGGAAAGGAAAATATTAACAAATTTGTTGGCATTATCTGGCGTTTCTGTCGAGTTGTTACAGACATGCATTTAGTTTTTTGAGCATTGAGAGACATATGAGAGAGGGAGAGAGAGAGAGACAGAGAAATAGTGATATAGATATAGATAGATAGATACCGCATAATTTTTTTCTGGAAAAATAAGCAGGAACTAACCAGTCAACCCCAAGACAAGAAAAACGAACAACAAGAACTAACCAGTCAACCCTACGACAGGAAAAACGAACAAGAACTTTCCAGTCAACCCTACGACAGGAAAAACAAACAAGAACTTTCCAGTCAACCCTACGACAGGAAAAACGAACAAGAACTAACCAGTCAACCCTACGACAGGAAAAACGAACAAGAACTTTCCAGTCAACCCTACGACAGGAAAAACGAACAAGAACTTTCCAGTCAACCCTACGACAGGAAAAACAAACAAGAACTAACCAGTCAACCCTACGACAGGAAAAACGAACAAGAACTTTCCAGTCAACCCTACGACAGGAAAAACGAACAAGAACTAACCAGTCAACCCTACGACAGGAAAAACGAACAAGAACTTTCCAGTCAACCCTACGACAGGAAAAACGAACAAGAACTAACCAGTCAACCCTACGACAAGAAAAACGAACAAGAACTTTCCAGTCAACCCCACAACAGGAAAAACGAACAAGAACTAACCAGTCAACCCTACGACAAGAAAAACGAACAAGAACTTTCCAGTCAACCCTACGACAGGAAAAACGAACAAGAACTAACCAGTCAACCCTACGACAGGAAAAACGAACAAGAACTAACCAGTCAACCCTACGACAGGAAAAACAAACAAGAACTAACCAGTCAACCCTACGACAGGAAAAACGAACAAGAACTTTCCAGTCAACACTACGACAGGAAAAACGAACAAGAACTAACCAGTCAACCCTACGACAGGAAAAACGAACAAGAACTAACCAGTCAACCCTACGACAAGAAAAACGAACAAGAACTTTCCAGTCAACCCCACAACAGGAAAAACGAACAAGAACTAACCAGTCAACCCTACGACAAGAAAAACGAACAAGAACTTTCCAGTCAACCCTACGACAGGAAAAACGAACAAGAACTTTCCAGTCAACCCCACAACAGGAAAAACGAACAAGAACTAACCAGTCTAGAACTAACCAGTCAACCCTACGACAGGAAAAACGAACAAGAACTAACCAGTCAACCCCACGACAGGAAAAACGAACAAGAACTAACCAGTCTAGAACTAACCAGTCAACCCTACGACAGGAAAAACGAACAAGAACTAACCAGTCTAGAACTAACCAGTCAACCCTACGACAGGAAAAACGAACAAGAACTAACCAGTCAACCCCACAACAGGAAAAATAAGCTACAACTAAACAATCAACCCTATAACAGCTAAAATAAGCAAGAATTAACCAGTCAATGTAAACCCCCCCTACCCCCTCCCACACACACTCCCCCACCCAAAAACAAAACAAAACAAAACAAAACAATCAACAACACTCACCTGAAACGGTCCACTGACGATGGACATCAGGACATCCGCCAAGTTGACAAGGTCATCCTGACCTATCATGGACCTTGTGGACACTCCTGGTGACATCACACACACACACACACACACACGCATGCACACATACACCTTATTCAAAAATCGACACATGCTGACAAAACAAGAAATACTGTAGAAGTAAGTTCCCATTGCTTGCTGTTTACACATCAGTAAGAAACATGGAAACCATTTCAATAAAAACAAATTTGATGCCCCAGCAATGCTCGGTGCGCAGGGCTGAATGAGTCAAAACGTCAGAAGGAGAAGATTGTTGTTGTTGTCTCATTCGTTATTTATCAGATGGATTTCCCCATCTCCTCGACAAAGGCGGCAGTACGTTGCAGGTCCTCCAGTCCTCCGTAGAGCTTCCGGGCTGCTGGGAGTGCTTGGTGAAGCAGGTAGGACTGCAGCAGATGTTCTGTTGTCTGGCTGCCTGTTCTACAGGGGCACTGCTCTGTGTCGCCGATACGGAGTTTCGTGTATAGGTGGTGTTTTAGGCGGTTGTGGACTATCCTAAGCCTGAAAATGGCTACCTGCTCTCAACGAGTCAGCAGGTAGTACGGGTCTGCTCTGTTGTGGCATGGATGCTGCTGCTTCCACTTGTTCTGCAGCTTGACCTTAATGATGGTCCTGGATTGAGAGCAGTTGGTAGACCTGTCCATCTGCTCTTTCGTAGTGCCTTCGTAGTGCCTTTCGTAGTGCCTTCGTAGTGCCTTCCTTTGCCAGGGAGTCAGCAGTCTTGTTGCCAAGCACGTTGCAGAGGGAGTGAATCCACTGCAGGGTGACTGTGTGACTTGTGCAGAGGGAGGGAATCCACTGCAGGGTGACTGTGTGACTTGTGCAGAGGGAGGGAATCCACTGCAGGGTGACTGTGTGACTTGTGCACAGGGAGGGAATCCACTGCAGGGTGACTGTGTGACTTGTGCACAGGGAGGGAATCCACTGCAGGGTCACTGTGTGACTTGTGCAGAGGGAGGGAATCCACTGCAGGGTGACTGTGTGACGTGCACAGGGAGGGAATCCACTGCAGGGTGACTGTGTGACTTGTGCACAGGGAGGGAATCCACTGCAGGGTGACTGTGTGACTTGTGCACAGGGAGGGAATCCACTGCAGGGTGACTGTGTGACTTGTGCAGAGGGAGGGAATCCACTGCAGGGTGACTGTGTGACTTGTGCACAGGGAGGGAATCCACTGCAGGGTGACTGTGTGACTTGTGCAGAGGGAGTGAATCCACTGCAGGGTGACTGTGTGACTTGTGCAGAGGGAGGGAATCCACTGCAGGGTGACTGTGTGACTTGTGCACAGGGAGGGAATCCACTGCACGGTGACTGTGTGACTTGTGCAGAGGGAGGGAATCCACTGCAGGGTGACTGTGTGACTTGTGCACAGGGAGTGAATCCACTACAGGGTCACTGTGTGACTTGTGCAGAGGGAGGGAATCCACTGCAGGGTGACTGTGTGACTTGTGCAGAGGGAGGGAATCCACTGCAGGGTGACTGTGTGACTTGTGCAGAGGGAGGGAATCCACTGCAGGGTGACTGTGTGACTTGTGCAGAGGGAGGGAATCCACTGCAGGGTGACTGTGTGACTTGTGCACAGGGAGGGAATCCACTGCAGGGTGACTGTGTGACTTGTGCACAGGGAGGCGAGAGAGGAGGACAGATCGTTGAGTTCTGGATCTCTGTTGGACCAAAGGGCCTGCAAGATGGACAGGGTGTCGGTCTGGAAGACAACATTGTAGCTGGCATTGGGGCTAACCTCGATGTGGGCTGCTGCTGTTTTCAAGGTTTCTGCTTCGGCTCTGTAATTGGTAGGAGAAGATTGAGCCTCAGCTTCCTATTCCAAGCACTAGACACAGTGGACACAAATTCACTGCAACGATGGTCCCAAAAGGATTACAGGACCTTTGTATGATAGTCAGTTGTGTCCAGCTATGACCATCCGAGCAGCAGAGGAGGCAACTGCTGTCCCGACTATCTGGGCTAGAATTTGATAACAGTGGAGAGTGTCTTGCCCAAGTTATATCTCCCACTCTTTCGGCCAAGAGGGTTTTAGGACAGTTGGCGTCAGGATGGTTCCCAAAGGCCAACTAGCCCCCACAAGGCTGCAGCATTGACTAATAGCCAGTGTAATCTTGTCTCCTAAATTCAGAGTCATAGTCAGTCACATAAGACTACCGTAAAGTTTGGTCCATAAACCGCCACTTTTTCTCCCAGCTTCAACCTCTGCGGCTAATACAATGATGCGGCTTATCTGAGGATTTTAACGATCCCGGGAGTGTCACGTTCTCGTCTATTCTTAGCTGCCCTTCAACTCATCAAAATCATGATTTCTGTTCATGAATTTTTGGATGAGCTTCAGGTTAGTGTGCTAACTGTTCACATTTTAAAAATCAAATCCACACACATTAAAGCCTTCAGATCAGCATTCAGTTCTACTCCACTCAAGCGTACACCTTCATCATGACGAAAACGCAATGTAATGCCTACGATTCAGCCTTCAAATTCAAGGCGATCGACCTAGCAGACAACAGTGCAAGCAATGAACCAGCAGCGACCTCCACCTTGCGTTCATGTTCATCAGGAGAAAGCGAGGCTGAAGTCAGTGAAAGATGGTGGAGGAAGCTGTGCTGGTTCTCTTCAACTCGGACACTGAAGACGAAGATTTCAGTGGATTCAGTGAGCAGGATGATGTTGAATAAATGTGACTATCCCCAAAGTATGGATCTTATTTTCGTTGTGTTCTTTTTCTTTTTCTTTTTTTTTTTTTTTTTGCAGCACTAGCAGTATTTTCACTTGCTTTTCTTTGTGTTGTTTCCGCTTGTGTTTATTTCATAACCTACAGTATTGACAGTTTTTCTGTAGCATTGGTATGTGTTCAAGTACTGGTAATAAGTGCAGCTTATAAGCCAAAACAGTTTATGTGTGTATGAAGTTCAATTTTTAAAAACATTTTAGTGGGTGCGGCATATATACCAGTGCACTCAATAGACCGAACTTTATGGAAAGCTGTAAATCACAGCATGTCACAATACAACACAGTTATCGATGAACAGGACAACAAGAAAATCTTATATAAAGTCCTATCCTGATACATGAACATACTGAATATGTGACGGATGTCATCAAAACTAGAAATTAAGATGTGAGCATACATGAGTTTTGAACAAAACTAAGCTGAGATTTAAATAAAGTGAAAGAAAATGAATAATAAAAGTGTGCCAGAGAAAGAAGTCAATAAAATGAGAATGAGAAGTATCAACACTGGGGCACAAGCACAGCAAGACTGAACTTGGGTCAATAAACAAAACGGCAAAGGCCAACCATCCAGCAGAAAGAAAAAAAAAGCAGGCAAGCACACCATCATGTCTTCATATCATGAGCTGGCAAGTGAAAGGGCAGCACTCTTTCAGGCACATGCGATATCACACACTGTGATATAAACCGAGTGTACGGGACCTTTTAACCTTTTCATAAACACTGACCAGCGGAGCGAGCCATGTCCGAGGACTGGGCAGTGGTGGGGTTGTTGTTGACCGGCTCCGCACCCCCCTCCTTCTCCTCCCCGTCTCCCTCTGTGGTGCTGGCGGCAGCGGCAGCGGCCCGTTTGCCATGGCGCCTGATGTTGAGGCGCCCTGCCGCCTGCAGCAGCTCTATGGCCTTCTCCTCCCACGCCAGCCTCTCCCCCTCACCCTCCTTGAAAACACACAGTGATCATTTCATTTGATATGGATACTTTTTTTTTTTTTGCTGCCCCATCATCTGCGCCGTTTCAGTGGCATTACTCCCGCACTGCTCATTTAGATTCCCCCATACACGGCCACACCCAGGTTCGTCCATCACAGTTCCAGCATTGGCAGTCCGCAGGGAACCATTGATGTTAGGTCGCCAGGAGGACACACACCAGAGGAGACCCTGCAATGCTGCTGATTCACTTCGGTGGTGCTCAGTGGTGCCTGTTCTGATTTAACGTACTTAGGACACCACCTACTAAGCCCCCTACTAACGACAATAATGGCTTAGTCGTGGAGCCAGACTGAGTGAGCGCAACTCCCAGAGTGGAGACCACCACCACGTCCCTCAAACAACAGCCCCCCATGAATCTGCCGACAATGAAGACATTGACAGGACTCACCCCAAGCATGGAAGTGGAGGGGTATTGATACTGAGGTCACCATGAGAGCAGGGCATGAAAGGCCACAGACTTTGAGACTGTTTTGTTTATATTGATGGCGATGAAGGAGGAGGAGGATGACAATAACGATGACGATGTCACTATGGAGGTCCATTTTAGTTTGGGACTCCGTGACAAGGCTGTACTCTATGCTTCCTGTCATAATGATATCCCGGCATTAACCAGGCCCGAGAGATACAGACACTTGCAGTGTTGGTCAGGTAATTAGAACAACACACCCAAAGACGCATCCTTGAAGTGGATGACACTCAACTGTGTGGTCCTAGTCTCCCCATTTAAGCCCACAGCACACTCAACTCTGGGTAGGAGCCGGCCAAGGGCCAAAAAACCCACCTCCGCTGGGATTCAAAACTGCATCCTCCCAGCCGTCAGTCCGCAACACTACCCACTTCGCCACAGCGGCTGTGATATGGATACTTTTACAGCACCTATCCTCAGTCAGAGACCAAGCTCTAAGCGCTTTACAAACTCGGGGGTCATTTGCACAAGCAGGCTGCCTACCTGGGTAAAGCCGACTGACGGCTGCCACTGGGTGCTCATCTTTCGTTTCCTGAAGTCATTCAATCAGATTTCAGGGACACACACATACTCAGACAGACGTGTAACAATCATCATCACTATCATCATCATTATCACTGTATGAAATACCTTAATTATTATCATCATCATCATCATCATTATCACTGTATGAAATACCTTAATTATTATCATTATCATCATCATCATCATCATCATCATAAAGGTATTCTTATCTTATCTTATCATCACTGTATGAAATACCTTAATGTGGGCAAGGACTGGCTCAACCAAGGCATCAAAGGTGTCCCAGTGCTCTTTATTATTATCATCATCATCATTATCATTATCATCACCATGCCTTTATGTGTGCCAGGACCAAGGCATCAAAGATGCCCCAGTGCTCTTTACTATTATCATCTGTGGCTGCCTTCACCTCTACACTCCATCTCGCTCACTACGATCAGCTTTGGATCCACTCTGTTTACGCATACCCAGATTCAAACTCTCAACTGCTGGCCACCGTTCTTTCTCTGTCTCTGGACCTTGCAATTGGAATGAACCTCCTCTTTCGCTTCATCAAGTCTCCACACTCAGCTCTTTCAAGCCTGGCCTTAAAACCCACCTCTTCCCAAAATAGCCTCCCTTCCCTGCCTCTTCCTTGTCTTCAGTTTCTCCGTCTTAGAGTTATGCATGCGTGTGAATGACTGGTGCAAAAGTGCTTGGATTTGTCTCTGCACAAGATTCAGCGCTATATAAATACCATTATTATTATTATCATTATTAAATACCATTATTATTATCATCATCATTATCATCATCATTATCAGTATCATCATCATACCTTGATGTGTGCCAGGACAGGCTCCACCAAAGCATCAAAGACATCCCAGTGCTCTTTATCATTATTATCAGTATCATCATCATACCTTGATGTGTGCCAGGACAGGCTCCACCAAGGCATCAAAGACATCCCAGCGCTCTTTATCATTATTATCAGTATCATCATCATACCTTGATGTGTGCCAGGACAGGCTCCACCAAGGCATCAAAGACATCCCAGCACTCTTTATCATTATTATCAGTATCATCATCATACCTTGATGTGTGCCAGGACAGGCTCCACCAAGGCATCAAAGACATCCCAGTGCTCTTTATCATTATTATCAGTATCATCATCATACCTTGATGTGTGCCAGGACAGGCTCCACCAAGGCATCAAAGACATCCCAGTGCTCAAAGTTGTAGGCCAGCTTCACAATACGGATGGCACAGTCCAGAGGTACTCCGTCCGCCCCTGTCACACAGTCGTCATTGTCATCATCACTACACACTGACGTCATGCCCCTGTCACACAGTCGTAATTGTCATCATCACTACACACTGACGTCATGCCCCTGTCACACAGTCGTCATTGTCATCATCACTACACACTGACGTCATGCCCCTGTCACACAGTCGTCATTGTCATCATCACTACACACTGACGTCATGCCCCTGTCACACAGTCGTCACTGTCAATATCACTACACACTGACGTCATGCCCCTGTCACACAGTCGTCACTGTCATCATCACTACACACTGACGTCATGCCCCTGTCACACAGTCGTCATTGTCATCATCACTACACACTCACGCCATGCCCCTGTCACACAGTCGTCATTGTCATTATCACTACACACTGACGTCATGCCCCTGTCACACAGTCGTCATTGTCATCATCACTACACACTCACGCCATGCCCCTGTCACACAGTCGTCATTGTCATTATCACTACACACTGACGTCATGCCCCTGTCACACAGTCATCATTGTCATTATCACTACACACTGACGTCATGCCCCTGTCACACAGTCGTCATTGTCATCATCACTACACACTAACGTCATGCCCCTGTCACACAGTCGTCACTGTCATTATCACTACACACTGACGCCATGCCCCTGTCACACAGTCGTCACTGTCATCATCACTACACACTGACGTCATGCCCCTGTCACACAGTCGTCACTGTCATCATCACTACACACTGACGTCATGCCCCTGTCACACAGTCGTCATTGTCATCATCACTACACACTGACGTCATGCCCCTGTCACACAGTCGTCATTGTCATTATCACTACACACTGACGTCATGCCCCTGTCACACAGTCGTCATTGTCATCATCACTACACACTGACGTCATGCCCCTGTCCCAAAGTCGTCATTGCCATCATCACTACACACTGACGTCATGCCCCTGTCACACAGTCGTAATTGTCATCATCACTACACACTGACGTCATGCCCCTGTCCCAAAGTCGCCATTGTCATTATCACTGCACACTGACGTCATGCCCCTGTCCCAAAGTCGCCATTGTCATCATCACTACACACTGACCTCATGCCCCTGTCACACAGTCATCATTGTCATTATCACTACACACGGACGTCATGCCCCTGTCCCAAAGTCGCCATTGTCATCATCACTACACACTGACGTCATGCCCCTGTCCCACAGTCGTCACTGTCATTATCACTACACACTGACGTCATGCCCCTGTCCCACAGTCGTCATTGTCATCATCACTACACACTGACGTCATGCCCCTGTCCCACAGTCGTCATTGTCATTATCACTACACACTGACGTCATGCCCCTGTCACACAGTCATCATCACTACACACTGACGTCATGCCCCTGTCACACAGTCATCATTGTCATCATCACTACACACTGACGTCATGCCCCTGTCCCAAAGTCGTCATTGTCATTATCACTACACACTGACGTCATGCCCCTGTCACACAGTCATCATTGTCATTATCACTACACACTGACGTCATGCCCCTGTCACACAGTCATCATTGTCATCATCACTACACACTGACATCATGCCCCTGTCACACAGTCATCATTGTCATCATCACTACACACTGACGTCATGCCCCTGTCACACAGTCGTCACTGTCATCATCACTACACACTGACGTCATGCCCCTGTCACACAGTCGTCATTGTCATTATCACTACACACCGACGTCATGCCCCTGTACCAAAGTCGTCATTGTCATCATCACTACACACTGACGTCATGCCCCTGTCACACAGTCATCACTGTCATTATCACTACACACTGACGTCATGCCCCTGTCCCAAAGTCGCCATTGTCATCATCACTACACACTGACGTCATGCCCCTGTCCCAAAGTCGTCATTGTCATTATCACTACACACTGACGTCATCCCTTGTCACACAGTCATGTTCATACTGGGTGTCTCCTTGTTTCCATAACCCACCAGACACTGACAAGGATTATACTCATAACTGTAAATAGTTTGGATATTAGTAAACTGCAGATCCTATGTGGCTAAGACTGGCACAAACCAGTGTAATGTTGCGACAGATCTAAGAAAGAATTTTGTTTTTTGATGGTGAACAAACCGTAGAATCTTGACCAACTTAATACAGTTTACATTGTTTGATTGCAGTACATGAATCGTTAATATGAAAGAAAATATCCCTAAAACAGATAGTCAAAAAACGTTTTTGTATAGAGCGTTTGTTATGATTTATCAAAGCCAGAAAGTTGTGACGAACGGAAAGTTTTGAAACTTCCATCCGCTTTACACAGATTTTTGTTCCATTTTCAGCAAACAACTTTTGGCCCAACTAACACTCTTTTCAGATGGTGAACTAAAATACTGTTCAGACTGATATTTGTTAGAACTGCAACGCCTCCCCTTCCCACCCCTGAATATTTCAGTTCTGTCCTTTTTGCTTCCAAATCAGCAGGAAACACACAAGAGCCATCAAGGCCTTACCTCTTGTCTCATTTGAAACTGATGTAAATGTAATAATTATAGTAATAATGGAGAATTCTTGAGCCCTTTCCTCCCTGAAGGGAGCGTTCAATGCACTTTACATTAAACATTAAACACAAACACACACACAATAACTTACAAAATGAAGAAGAAAAAATAATGATTTGATGCACAAAAGCATAAGACAGATTCAAAGACTACGCCTATTACATTTCTTGCTTTAACACACACACACACACACACACACACACCCATCCCCACACCCATCCACCCACTACCCCTCACACTCACACACGCACGCATGCATGCACGCACGGAGTCTGCATGGGTTAAAGCTGAATGTCATTGGAAAGGAATGGGAGGTCTATGCATAGACGTTTTTTATCTGTTTTTTAAAAGGACTGAAATGTGTATGAAGGCTACTGATGTCCTTATCACAAACAAGTTAAATGAACCTCTTAACTCACTCCAGACGATGGAACGCTACAGCATTCCTGATGTAAGATGTCGTTCCGGACGACAGAACGCTACAGCTGATTTGACAAATAAAATTTTTTCTACGTTTTCCTCATGGGGTAGCATAAAAACTGCAGCTACACCGGGCATTGTGAACGTGCCATGGGTCAAATGGAAAGTTTCATCATGTGATTCCATAACAACACATTCACCGGCGAGCCACTGAGCCACATGACAAGCTAATCTGCATACATATCAAAAATGGCATTGCAGGCAATACAAGTGGAAATTTTTGGAGCAAAACAGATCACGACAGTGGCTTTCACTGCTGCTGAAATGACTGACATGCTTCAAACTAAAGGTTTTGACATTGACGAGGATGATGAAGACGTTGAATAAAGCATCTGCAGTGAAGAAAGCTACCAGCAAGAAGGTACTAACAGTGACTCAGCTTCTGAGGGCAGTGAAGAGGGAGAGGGGTGGGTGTACACACGACATGAGTAGAGGGGTCAGTGGGTCAAGTACAGTGAGTTTCATTCAGTTACTTTACGTTTTGTATTTTTTGTGAGTTTTTTTTCTCAACCCTAACAAATGGGTTGTCTGTAGGGAAAAGCAAGGGTCCTGAGTGAGTTCACACACCAAAAAACACACACACACACCACATCCTGAAATGTTTCCCCGACACCTCAAACTTCCTGCACACAACAACAGGCAAAAAACAGACACAACACCCACCATTTGTTGCCAAGTCAATCAGAGAGTGCCCACTGACCACGGCTGACAGTGGCGGAGAACCCAGCTGCATCTGAGTCTTGGTGGCTGGGGCACGGTTACCTCCCCCTCCTGTACAACAGAAACACAGCACGGTTACCTCCCCCTCCTGTACGACAGAAACACAGCACGGTTACCTCCCCTCCTGTACGACAGAAACACAGCACGGTTACCTCCCCCTCCTGTACGACAGAATAACAGCACGGTTACCTCCCCTCCTGTACCACAAACACAGCAAGGTTACCTCCCCTCCTGTACGACAGAAACACAGCACGGTTACCTCCAATCCTGTATGACAGAAACACAGCACGGTTACCTCCCATCCTGTATGACAGAAACACAGCACGGTTACCTCCCATCCTGTTTGACAGAAACACAGCACAGTTACCTCCCATCCTGTATGACAGAAACACAGCACGGTTACCTCCCATCCTGTATGACAGAAACACAGCACGGTTACCTCCCATCCTGTATGACAGAAACACAGCACGGTTACCTCCCCCTCCTGTACCACAAACACAGCAAGGTTACCTCCCCCTCCTGTACCACAAACACAGCACGGTTACCTCCCCTCCTGTACCACAAACACAGCAGTTACCTCCCCTCCTGTACCACAAACACAGCAGTTACCTCCCCTCCTGCACCACAAACACAGCAGTTACCTCCCCTCCTGTACCACAAACACAGCATGGTTACCTCCCCTCCTGTACCACAAACACAGCAGTTACCTCCCCTCCTGCACCACAAACACAGCATGGTTACCTCCCCTCCTGTACCACAAACACAGCAGTTACCTCCCCTCCTGCACCACAAACACAGCAAGGTTACCTCCCCTCCTGTACCACAAACACAGCAGTTACCTCCCCTCCTGTACCACAAACACAGCAGTTACCTCCCTTCCTGAACCACAAACACAGCATGGTTACCTCCCCTCCTGTACCACAAACACAGCAGTTACCTCCCCTCCTGCACCACAAACACAGCATGGTTACCTCCCCTCCTGTACCACAAACACAGCACAGTTACCTCCCCTCCTGTACCAGTTACCTCCCCTCCTGTACACAAACACAGCACAGTTACCTCCCCTCTGCCTCCGAACCACAAGCGCACACACACGCAGACTGCTGTGTCATGGTGACTATGATGATGCTGAAGGCATACACACACACACACACACACACACACTCCCACACACACACACCAACCCACACACACACACACACACTCCCACACACACACACCAACCCACACACACACACACACACACCCCAACCCACACATATATATATACACCCCCACCCTACCCCCACCCACCCCCCACTCACACACACCCTACCAGCCAGAATCTCCTGGGCAGCCATGAAGAGCTCAGCATACACGTCCAGGATCTCGGGCTCGTTCTCCAGGGTGGGGGGAGAAGTGAGGAGGATGCGACGGTTGCTGTCCGTCAGCGATTCCAGAATGGCCAGGAACTGGGCCGACCCCCCCTCAAACATGTCCGCCAGCATCTTCTCCGTGGGCGTGCGAGGCCACGGCATCTGAAAGCGGGATGGTGTGGGGGGGGGGGGGGGGGGGGGGATCATCAGCTGTTTCAGTTTCTCTAAGAGGCATCTCACTGCATTAGATAAATCCCTAAACGCTTACACCCCATCTGCTGCAGGCAGATGCCTGACCAGCAGCATAACACAACACACTTTTAGTCAGGCCTTGAGTTCCTGCATACATATCCATGTACCTCTCAGAGTGGATTTCTTCTACAATTTTTTTACCAGAGGAAAACACTTTTGTTGCCTCGCATTCTTTTAATTTCAGTGCGGCCAAGTGCGTGCGTGCATGCTGCACACGGGACCTTGTTTTACTGCATCATCCAAACGACTGGATGCTCAGTTTGATTTTCCAGTCAAACTTGATAGAAGAGGGCGAGACCAGGAAGCAAACCCTGACCCTCACAGACACTACTATTGGCAGATAGGCACCTCAACCGTTCCGTCATCTTCTTCCGGAAATAAATTAGGGTACAAAGATTTTTTTTTTGTTTTTGTTTTTGCAGAGCAAGAAGAAGTAGATTCCATGTTCCTCCATGGGGACATCCAACCATTAGACATGTGACGTGTAATGGTGAGATGTTTGCAGAGCTAGAAGTAGATTCCATGTTCCTCCATGGGGACATCCAACCATTAGACATGTGACGTGTAATGGTGAGATGTTTGCAGAGCTAGAAGAAGTAGATTCCATTGTTCCTCCAAGGGGACATCCAACCATTAGACATGTGACGTGTAATGGTGAGATGTTTGCAGAGCAAGAAGAAGTAGATTCCATTGTTCCTCCAAGGGGACATCCAACCATTAGACATGTGACATGTAATGGTGAGATGTTTGCAAGGCAAGGAGTTTGGTTCAGTACCCCAAAGTGGAGCCATCTGAACAGTACATACACACAGGACAACTTTTACACAAATGATAGAATCAGAAATGAAAAAGGATGGTGTCAAAATCTAAAAACAAAATAAAAAGGCCCAAGCGAGATGAAGAACAATCATGGTGATAAGTGCACATGCAAACACACACATGCACGTACACACACACACATACACACACACACACACACACACACACACGCACACATGTACACACACACACACAGCACAACAGAAATCAATCAATGAGGCACTTCAGAAATGTGTTAAATAAAAAGAAAGATATTTACCGTATTTCAATCAAAGAACAAATGAAAAAAAATGAACAAGAAATAATTAGTGTCCGAATAAGTAATGAGAGACAATTTACAGAGATGTTTTTTGAGAAAGACTAACACATAAGACGAGAGACAGAATCAGCCAGCCAGAAATATTGTAAAATATAAAACAAAGACTTAAAAAAAAGAAAGAAAAAAGAACTATTCACATATACCAAGAACCATGACTGATCACAGGCTTTTCAACAAAACACAGCTTCTTATTCTTCGTCCATGGGCTGCAATTCCCACGTTCATTTGTATGTACATGAGTGGGCTTTTATGTGCATGACCCTTTTTCCCCATGCCATGTAGGCAGCCATACTCCGTTTTGGAGGGTGTACATGTTGGGTATGTTCTTGTTTCGATAACGCATTAAACCCTGACATGGATTACATAATCTTTAACGTGCATAATTGATCTTCTGCTTGCGTATACACACGAAGGGGGTTCAGGCACATGCAGGTCTGCACATATGTTGACCTGGGAGACCCGGAAAAATCTCCACCCTTTCCCCACCAGGCGCCGTTACCAAGATTTGAACCTGGGACCCTCAGATTGAAAGTCCAACACTTTAACCACTCGGCTATTGAACCCGTCAAACACAGCACGATAATTGTGGTAATATTTGTATGTGTATTTGTATTTCTTTTTATCACAACTGATTTCTCTGTGTGAAATTTGGGTTGCTCTCCCCCAGGGAGAGCGCGTCACTATTTGTTTTTCTTATCGAAGTGGATTTTTCTACAGAATTTTGCCAGGAACAACCCTTTTGTTGCCGTGGGTTCTTTTACGTGCGCCAAGTGCATGCTCCACACAGGACCTCGGTTTATCATTTCATCCGAATGACTAGCGTCCAGACCACCATTCAAGGTCTATTGGAGGGGGAGAAAATATCGGTGGCTGAGCCATGATTCAAACCAGCACGCTCAGATTCTCTCACTTCCTAGGCGGACGCGTTACCTCTAGGCCATCACTCCACAATCAAACTGGCAATCCATGAAAGAACACAACCTTGTGTACAAGATCAAACATGCATCCACAAACAATTCACAAACCATAACCATTCACAAACAATACCAAAAAACCAACAGTCTTGAAAAAAAAAAGGGCATTTCAATCAACAAGAGAAAGTAAAAGTGAAAAGAACAAATGATTTTCTATGTCAATCTAGCATGTAACCATGAACAGTTAACAAATCATAAATTTAGAAACACGAAAGAAAACCAACAGTCTTGTATGGCATTTCAGTAAACCAAATCAGTTAAAACATAAATGCTTTGTTTGTTTTTTGTGGTTTTTTTAATAATAAAAAGAGATGATTTTCAATGATGAATGAAATAAAGATAAAAAATGTTCAATGACATTTCGAAACTGAAACTCAAAGCAAACTGGGAACAATAAATGAAACACAATAGAAGAGCCAGTTTACATTTGCATTAATGCTTTTCTTTATTATTTGTGAGACACTGTCTAGATTGTCTGCCGGCAACTGAAAAAAAAAAGTTTGCACACATGTATATTTTTTACTTCTTTTTTTTTTTTTTTAAAGAACAAGTTCACACCCACAGGCATGCTTGCACACACACACACACACACACACACACACACACACACACACACAGCATTTCCAAAGAACATGGCAAACATATTAAAAATGAATATTGTTATCAGATGCAAACCATTCCATGCCAAAACATAGTCTACTGAATGAAAAGCATGAGTGACATACAGGAAATGAAAAAAAAATTATTCCTTACCAACATCTTCATTGTAAATAATTCTAACCAGAAATCCTTCAAAATGCCAATACCTTGAAAAAGCAGTGAATATTGCACATATTTTTAATAATTACTATAGATCCAGCAATAGAAGCAATTGTACCCAAAGTGTAACACTCGTCATTAATATCCTAAGCAAAAATGAAAATATTTTGAAGTACAATTCTTGTTAAAACTGGAACTTTTTTTGTTTGTTTCATATTACAAATGTGTATTCTGTTCCTCTTCATTTTTTTTTTTTTTTTAATCATATATTTTCAACCACAAGTGTTTATTGTATCACACTGAGATAAAGTATGCACATATGAGTACTTTCAAGCATATCCTGCATCTCTGTATCTCTGTCACACACACACACACACACACACACACACACACACACACACACACACACACACACACAATATCAAAACTCACACAAGTATTCTTTTAACTAAAAAACATGCACAATCATATACACTTATGTGCACAAACACACACACACACACACACACACACACACACACACCTTTAATTACCGAACTCACCCAAACCTCCATGTAACTCAAAAACAACATGAAACAGGCAAAAATACAAAATCTGCAAATTTTCAGCAAAGGAAAAATAAAGCAAGCATCACCCAACAAACCCTCCAACATCCAATTCCTCCTGACAACACGGGGATGGGGGGGGGAAGGGGTGGGGGGGGGGGTAGGGGGAAAGGGAAGGAAGGAGGGAGGGAGGGAGGGGTGGGGGAAGGAGAGGGAAAGGGGGAAGGGGAGAGGGAAGGTAGCAGACGTGAGGTTAAGAAGACTCGGCCAAACCATGCGAAAACCTTCAACAAACTAAGCCGAAGGAAACTTTTTTGCAGTGAACAATGGTTGTAACAAGGAACAGAACCTGCTTCCGGTTTGTCTTATCACATGCTGGTTTTGTTTTTTGTTGGTTTTTTTCCGTTTTGTTTTTGTTTTTAACCCATTCAATCCTGAGGAGCTTACAGCCTTGGCAGGCTTTTATGCCACACTCATGCGAAAAACCCTCACCCCAAAACACTCTTTTTCCCCCCTCAAAATAATGTGTGGGACACATCCGAAAATGCTGTAGATCTGAGTTCCCTTTCTTTGCAGATTCCTTTCCAATTCCAGCCACCATCTACCCAGTTTCCCCCAACTTACCATTCATCCCCCCTGGCCCCCTCCTCTTCTAAGCCAAAACAATCAAAAATAAAAATCAATACTCTTAAAAATGTCTACAATCACCAGTATGTGTGACGGGACATTAAACAAAAAATTCATCAACATTTCTTTGTACTTCATGCATATGTAGGAACATGAAAACAGTTTTAATGAGATAGATTTTGACTCCGGGAGCAACGCTCAGTCACAGGGGTGAATGAGTCAACCCAGTGACTACTGAACTTTGGTAACTATAAATTTAATTTCATTTTAATACTGATAGCAGCATTATTTTAATTTCTTTACTTACTGTTGTTTGATGCGGATGATAAAATGGTTCATCAGCTGTCACAGTAAAATTGAAGTACGTGTGAGCACAGTATAAGTTTAAGCTTGTTGATGCTGCTTTGTCTCTGCTTGCATTGTAATCACGTGTACTGTTGAACAATTCAGGATATTTCAAACCCAACCTCAGTGAAAGGAGATCTGCATGGCAAGAGTCCTGAAAGGTGGTGACCACTTTTTAGTGTGAATCATCAATGGTGCAACTGATTTCACTGCACACAAGTGATATGAATGCATTTCCATGAGGAGAAGACATCCAGATATTGAATGGCGACTGCCATCCTGACCTGTAAGCTTCTGTCTTCTCTCAGTGAGCTGGCATACACGTGCCAGTTAGGTACCTACACACCATTTTCAGGGTGGGAATGGGAGAGGGGGCAGATGCACCCCCCCCCCCCTCCCCCACCCCTTTTTTTCTTAAAGATTTTCACGATCTGTACCTCAACAAAGGTTTTCCACATCTGTAACTAGCTGTATCCCAACGAATGATTACCAGTAATATTATTGTAGCCGGGTTGGCTACAATCTTTATTCGAGGCCAGCTTAGCAGACGACTTTTGTGACTCGCCGAAGGTTACTAAGGAAGTTTGTAAATCGGTCACAAGTTATCTCCCTTTACATGGAACCGTATGATTTTTTCATAAATTTGTTAAATTATAAACACTTCCTTATAGATGAGATTATAGCTTTTATGTTATTGGACTTCAGAAAGATCATACTTTTTAACTGTAATGATATCATTTGGCCAGATAGCCTATACCTTTTTTAAACTAATATTTATGTGAATGAATTTTGGCGCGATCTTCGAAATCCACTCAGTTGAAACATATAAAATACCTTCGTTTTCTATAAATCGATATCGTTGCCGTGGAATTTAGATTGTGCATTGTGTAGCCGGGTTGGCTACAATCTTCGCTGGGCCAGCTCAGCAGACGACTTTTGTGGCTCGCCGAAGGATACCAAGGAAGTTGTAAATCGGTCACAAGTTATCTCCCTTTACAGGGAACTATATGATGATTTTCATCAATTTGTTAAATTATATACACTTCCTTATATATGAGATTATAATTTTTGTGTTATTGGACTTCAGAAAGATCATACTTCTCAACTGTAATGATATCATTTGGCCAGGTAGCCTATAACTCTTTTAAACTAATATTTATGTGAATGAATTTTGGCGCGATCTTCGAAATCCACTCAGTTGAAACATATAAAATACCTTGTTTTCTATAAATCGATATAGTTGCCGTGAAATTTAGATTGTGCATTAAAATGTAAATGATTAAGCTTTCTTCCCGTGTATCGCTTTCCGTATACACCTAAGTTATAGGCATGCGATAGTACGAAATGTCTGACAGTATTTCGGCCCCACAAAACTATCTCTTCTTCAAGCCATTGGAATTCGTCAGTGCCAATTCGAGCAAAATACGTTTTTACAATACCTAGACATTTTTATAGCGTGTCTTGCAGATGTTTGCATTTCTATTATCAATCTGGTTCGTATCATACATGTATAGTTGTGTTGTAGTTGGTTTAAACGAAGTATTTCATTGTCGATCACAAGTGCCAAAAGCACCGCCAAGCGGCGCCGACACGGGAGCTGTCCGTTGAGTTTTCTCTTGAATTTTTACATAAAAATCTTTATTCTAGAAGCAGAATCTATAGATGACTTTATATAGTTGGAAATTCAAGATGTTCAGTTATTTAACTGTTGCAATTATATTACATATCGCGACATATTAATTGTTGTAATGTACAAAAATGATACATGAACTCGTTAAAAGCTCGTTCATTCAGTGACTCTTTTTGTTTACAGTTTTTAACTACATTATTTTTGTAGAAAACGATTTAGCTTAAGAAAATGCTCGTCTCTTGTAGTTTTGTGTGATATATAATATGTCTATGTGAGTTCCCCGAGCCGAAAGTCAGAAGCCGCTAAATTTGGTCAAACAAACACAAGCTTGGCCCCTCAAGGCTCGCGGAGGGCCGGCTTCGTGAGTCGCTTCGCGGCGCTGGCTTTGCGGTTCGGCGGAACAGAATATAAGGAGTGAGCGAGTGCCAGACAAATAGAGAACTCTCCTGGTCTGGAAGAATGAAAGAATAAAAGAAGAAAACCAGCGCACTGCCTTCCCGAGTCTACCTTGCCTGGCTGCAGCTCTCTTCTGCAAACACCTTCTACCTGTCTTCACCTTCTCTCACACCACCTTACCACCCCGTCACAATTAAAATGTAAATGATTAAGCTTTCTTCTCGTGTACCGCTTTCTGTGTACACCTAAGTTGTAGGCATGCGATAGTACGAAATGTCTGACAGCATTTCGGCCCCACAAAACTATCTCTTCTTCAAGCCATTGGAATTCGTCAGTGCCGATTTGAGCAAAATACGTTTTTACAATACCAAGACATTTTTATAGCGTGTCTTGCAGATGTTTTTATATAGTTGGAAATTCAGGATTTTCAGTTACTTAACTGTTGCAATTATATTACATATCGCGACGTTTTAATTGTTGTAATGTACAAAAATGATACATGAACTCGTTAAAAGCTCGTTTATTCAGTGACTCTTTTTGTTTACAGTTTTTAACTATATTATTTTTGAAGAAAATGGTTTAGCTTAAGAAAATGCTCGTCTCTTGCAGTTTTGTGTGATATATAATATGTCTATGTTAGTTCCCCGAGCCGAAAGTCAGAAGCCGCTAAATTTGGTCAAACAAACACAAGCTTGGCCCCTCAAGGCTCGCGGAGGGCCAGTTTTGTGAGTCGCTTTGCGGCGCTGGCTTTGCGGTTCGGCGGAACAGAATATAAGGAGTGAGCGAGTGCCAGACGAACAGAGAACTCTCCTGGTCTGGAAGAATGAGAGAATAAAAGAAGAAAACCAGCGCACTGCCTTCCCGAGTCTACCTTGCCTGGCTGCAGCTCTCTTCTGCTAACACCTTCTACCTGTCTTCACCTTCTCTAACACCACCTTACCACCCCATCACATTATGAAAGCAGATTCTGCTATTTACGAGAAACAATAAAACAAAACACTAACATAACAATCCTTTGACATGCTCTCACATTCAGAAAGAAAGTCCATAGTTGTTGTTGTTGTTTTGTATACAATTATTTGTTCCTCTAACACATTTCCAGAGTTCACAATTATTAAAGCGTTAGCGTATACAACACATACGGAACAGTCTGCATGCTATTATGCCTTCTTGGATGTTGGAACTGAGTGATGACATTTCTGAGAGTTTGCAGCTAATGAAAGGCAACCAATTAAGCCAATTCCCTTTGCCACCATTTATTAGATATCTGACCAAAGTCTTTATTATAATACTGCTATTTCATATCTATCACAGTGTCAGGCATGAGGAAGATGCTCCAACAAACTGCAACTTTGCCAGGTATGCTAAAGACAGTTTTCTCCCCTCCGGGTTTTTTGGGTTTTTTTCAAACAATGCAACAAAAATGTATGGGAATACAAGACAAGAGCTGCCTCAACTATCTCAGACTAAACAATATCAAACAACAACAAAAAAAACCAACCCAATCCCACCCCGCCCAACTCATCCTCTGCACATTTTATGGACTTTTTCCATGAATGTTTAGCAAACTGAATACCTGGTTTTTTTTCCTCCTCTAGAATAAAATATAGACATAAGCCAGCATTTTGTTAGATTAAAGCAGAAACCACTGCTCAAACATTTAAAATTAGATAACTGAAACAAACACTGCAAAAGAGGTAAATGTGTATGAATTTTCTCCCCTTACAAAACACAAACACACACACACACACACACACTGGATTGGTTTAAAAAATGCTACACTTGGAATCCTATTTTTATATCTACTGCTCATTAGTTATGACAAAAAAAGTTAATAACCAACGCGCGCACACACACACACACACACACACACACACACACACACACACTGGATTGTAACCCAGTTGCTCAGTCCATCAGCTGAATGTTATACCAGGAGCTTTACACATCCCAAAAAAAGTGTAAACAAATAGTCAGGATAAACTTCTTCTTCTCTGCAGGATGTGCAAGCAAAAAACCGTTACAGACACATGGCTGGTTGTCCACAGAGTTAATAAACGCCACTGCTACTTGCGCAAAAAGACCTCATATGAACTTCAACCCGTGGCTTTTGATAATGTATAGATATCCACCCTCACGCTTCGAAAACAGGAAGGACTCACTAGATATCCACCCTCACACTTTGAAAACAGGAAGGACTCACTAGATATCCACCCTCACGCTTTGAAAACAGGAAGGACTCACTAGATATCCACCCTCACGCTTTGAAAACAGGAAGGAATCACTAGATATCCACCCTCACGCTTTGAAAACAGGAAGGACTCACTAGATATCCACCCTCACGCTTTGAAAACAGGAAGGACTCACTAGATATCCACCCTCACGCTTTGAAAACAGGAAGGACTCACTAGATATCCACCCTCACGCTTTGAAAACAGGAAGGACTCACTAGATATCCACCCTCACGCTTTGAAAACAGGAAGGACTCACTAGATATCCACCCTCACGCTCTGAAAACAGGAAGGACTCACTAGATATCCACCCTCACGCTCTGAAAACAGGAAGGACTCACTAGATATCCACCCTCACGCTTTGAAAACAGGAAGAACTCACTATGTGTTCATCAAGCATGTCCCTGGGATGTTAAAAAAAATTAACAAATCCAGAATGACCACATAAAAAGAGTGAAAATCCTGTATCAAAGTTTCTGTCTCCAAAAATTTACAGAGCAATCACATAAAAAGTGAAAATCAGTACCAGAGCTGTCTTAAAAAAATAAATAAATAAAATAAATATTTTAAAAAATCCAGAACAACCACACAAAAAGAGTGAAAATCCTGTACTGTAGATACTGTTTGAGAAAAGGATCATCTTAAATAAAGGAGAGTTGCTTCCCCCCTTCATCCTCCAGAAACGCTTCCTTCCCTCCCTTGCCCATGACTTCTTTCCCTTGATGACAGTTTGCAAACAACAGTTTGCTTGTGTCCATTTATTAGCTCAGAAACCTGAATGATTATGACTAGAAAGTAGGCCTGCCTTTGCATGTGTGTAGCACTGAAGATCTGATTAGAACTGCAGCATTAGATTGAACTGAAGGTATGATCTGGTACCCCCTAGAATTATGTTAAAACGAGTTCCCAAGGACCCGCAATAGTTTTAACTCATCAGCAGCCCTGACACAGCTTGACAGGCTTTTGCACTAAAGGTTTGCAGGAAAACAGGTGCCTACAGGTGAAAATGGTGGTTAGTAGAAGAGGGAAAAAAATTGTCCTGGGAAATTCCGAAAGCATACAGGTTCACTGCACGTTCAGATGTCACAGTCACAGGAAACAAAAAAAGAAAACGGAAAAAAAACAAAAAACGACAACAATAACAACAACAAAAAAAGCCATGAAAAACTGCCAAACCCTTTCCAGCAACACACAGGTGAACACACACACACACACACACACACACACACACACAACAAACCCTGATACATATAGGTGATACACACCGCCACTCAACATTAAAAAAGCCACACAAAAAACAGCCCCAGTAATGTCTCTGTCCTATTAAATGTCTTAACTCCTTTAAGTCCAAAACTGAATGAACTGATTAATAAATAAATGATAAAATGTAGCTGATACACACTGCCACTCAACAGAAAAAGCCCAATGTCTCCCATGACACAGTCCATAAATAAATAGATGAATATAATAAATAAATAAATAAATAAATAAAATGTATCCGACACACACCACCACTCAACATTAAAAAATAACAACAACAAAACCTAATGTCTCTGTCCAGGTAACCCGAACTGAGTAAAAAAAAAGTAAACAAATAAATAAACAAATATATGAATAAATAAAATAAATGAATAAATAAACAAATAAATAAAGCGCACACAGCTTATGGTTTGGGTTATAAAAAAAGGGGGGGCTTACACACCCAGCCATGGAACTTTCTGAACTAGAAACACGAGAGAAAAAGAGAAGGTAAAGAAAAACACACACACACACACAAACAACGTGTTACTGCTGTGAAAATCAAGGCAATGATGACAGAAATGCACACACTAAAAAAACAACAACAGAAGAACAACCAAAGAGATCATGTAAGTGTCCAGCGATGCAGAGGAAGGACTTGAACTTTCTGTCTCTCCAAGACAACTGAGCTTTTGGTGGACAAGTACTGCATTGCATCATATCACATTGCGTTAGGCTTTTTGTCACAAAGGATTTCTCTGCGTGAAATTCAGGCTGCTCTCCCCAGGGAAAGTGTGTCGCTACAGTGAGAGCACCAGCCTTTTTTTCTTTTTTTTTTTCCTTTTTTTTTCTTTTTTTTTTAAAATCTTGCCTGCAAGGGTATTTATTTTCCTATCAAAGATTTTTGCTTCAGAATTTTGCCAGGGACAATCCTTTTGTTACCCTGGGTTCTTTCACATGCGCTAAATCAGTAAATGCATGCTGTACACTGGGCCTTGGTCTATTGTCTCATCCAAATGACTCGAGTCCAGACCACCACTCAGGGTCTAGCGGAGGGGAAGATGTTACTGGCAAGTGTGGGATTTCAAACAGATTCTTTTGCTTCCAAGGCGGACTAGTTTACCACTTGGGCAAATAAAGTGGAAGTGCACTCTCTCCACTTGTCCGTTGAAGGGGAGGTAACTGAGCTCGTAGCTTCAGTGTAGACCAATCCCACCTCCCACCTCCCCATTTCACTTCAACAATTGCCCTCCCCCAATCTTCTCCTTTAAAAAAGAAAAGAAAGAAAAAAACGCCAATCTCTTTACTTTGGGAGAGCAAGTAAAAATTTGGAAAGACACATATTTTTTTTCTCTCAACATGTATTCAGGAACAGCTACAAATCATTATTTTTTTCTCTCAACATGTATTCAGGAACAGCTACAAATCATTTTTTTTTTTCTCTCAACATGTATTCAGGAACAGCTACAAATCATTTTTTTCTTTTTCTCTCAACATGTATTCAGGAACAGCTACAAATCATTTTTTTTTTTCTCTCAACATGTATTCAGGAACAGCTACAAATCATTATTTTTTTCTCTCAACATGTATTCAGGAACAGCTACAAATCATTTTTTTTTTCTCTCAACATGTATTCAGGAACAGCTACAAATCATTATTCTTTTCTCTCAACATGTATTCAGGAACAGCTACAAATCATTTTTTTTTTCTCTCAACATGTATTCAGGAACAGCTACAAATCATTATTCTTTTCTCTCAACATGTATTCAGGAACAGCTACAAATCATTATTCTTTTCTCTCAACATGTATTCAGGAACAGCTATAAATCATTATTCTTTTCTCTCAACATGTATTCAGGAACAGCTACAAATCATTTTTTTTTTTCTCTCAACATGTATTCAGGAACAGCTACAAATCATTTTTTTTTTCTCTCAACATGTATTCAGGAACAGCTACAAATCATTATTCTTTTCTCTCAACATGTATTCAGGAACAGCTACAAATCATTATTCTTTTCTCTCAACATGTATTCAGGAACAGCTACAAATCATTGTTTTTTTTCTCTCAACATGTATTCAGGAACAGCTACAAATCATTATTTTTTTCTCTCAACATGTATTCAGGAACAGCTATAAATCTTTTTTTTTTTCTCTCAACATGTATTCAGGAACAGCTACAAATCATTTTTTTTTTCTCTCAACATGTATTCAGGAACAGCTACAAATCATTTTTTTTTTCTCTCAACATGTATTCAGGAACAGCTACAAATCATTGGGTTTTTTCTCTCAACATGTATTCAGGAACAGCTACAAATCATTTTTTTTTTCTCTCAACATGTATTCAGGAACAGCTACAAATCATTATTCTTTTCTCTCAACATGTATTCAGGAACAGCTACAAATCATTATTCTTTTCTCTCAACATGTATTCAGGAACAGCTACAAATCATTATTTTTTTTCTCTCGACATGTATTCAGGAACAGCTACAAATCATTGTTTTTTTTTTCTCTCAACATGTATTCAGGAACAGCTATAAATCATTGTTTTTTTTTTCTCTCAACATGTATTCAGGAACAGCTACAAATCATTTTTTTTTTCTCTCAACATGTATTCAGGAACAGCTACAAATCATTTTTTTTTTCTCTCAACATGTATTCAGGAACAGCTACAAATCATTTTTTTTTTCTCTCAACATGTATTCAGGAACAGCTACAAATCATTATTTTTTTTCTCTCAACATGTATTCAGGAACAGCTACAAATCATTATTTTTTTCTCTCAACATGTATTCAGGAACAGCTACAAATCATTATTTTTTTCTCTCGACATGTATTCAGGAACAGCTACAAATCATTATTTTTTTTTCTCTCAACATGTATTCAGGAACAGCTACAAATCATTGTTTTTTTTCTCTCAACATGTATTCAGGAACAGCTACAAATCATTATTTTTTTTCTCTCAACATGTATTCAGGAACAGCTACAAATCATTTTTTTTTTTCTCTCAACATGTATTCAGGAACAGCTACAAATCATTATTTTTTTTCTCTCAACATGTATTCAGGAACAGCTACAAATCATTATTTTTTTCTCTCAACATGTATTCAGGAACAGCTACAAATCATTATTTTTTTTCTCTCAACATGTATTCAGGAACAGCTACAAATCATTATTTTTTTCTCTCAACATGTATTCAGGAACAGCTACAAATCATTATTTTTTTCTCTCAACATGTATTCAGGAACAGCTACAAATCATTATTTTTTTCTCTCAACATGTATTCAGGAACAGCTACAAATCATTATTTTTTTCTCTCGACATGTATTCAGGAACAGCTACAAATCATTATTTTTTTCTCTCAACATGTATTCAGGAACAGCTACAAATCATTATTTTTTTCTCTCGACATGTATTCAGGAACAGCTACAAATCATTATTTTTTTCTCTCAACATGTATTCAGGAACAGCTACAAATCATTATTTTTTTCTCTCAACATGTATTCAGGAACAGCTACAAATCATTATTTTTTTCTCTCAACATGTATTCAGGAACAGCTACAAATCATTATTTTTTTCTCTCGACATGTATTCAGGAACAGCTACAAATCATTATTTTTTTCTCTCAACATGTATTCAGGAACAGCTACAAATCATTATTTTTTTTTTCTCTCAACATGCATTCAGGAACAGCTACAAATCATTTTTTTTTTTCTCTCAACATGTATTCAGGAACAGCTACAAATCATTTATTTTTTTCTCTCAACATGTATTCAGGAACAGCTACAAATCATTATTTTTTTTCTCTCAACATGTATTCAGGAACAGCTACAAATCATTTTTTTTTTTCTCTCAACATGTATTCAGGAACAGCTACAAATCATTTCTTAAGAATTTCAAGCCCTGACAGGAGACAGATAAGTGACAGACAAACATCAGACAAGAATAACAGAGAGAAAGAGAGGAAAAGGATACAGAGAGAGAGAAAGAGAGAGAGAAAGGGGAAAATACAAACAAGAGGGACAGAAGGGCAAACAGATGAAGAGCAAAGGAAGGCTCAGTCAAGCAAGACAGAATGGAAGATCACAGGAAAGAGACACCCCACAAAACACAGGATCAGTATGGAACAGGGATATCGTCAGGATCAGTACGGAACAGGGATATCGTCAGGATCAGTATGGAACAGGGATATCGTCAGGATCAGTACGGAACAGGGATATTGTCAGGATCAGTACGGAACAGGGATATCGTCAGGATCAGTATGGAACAGTGATATCGTACAGTCAGACACAGGAAAAACAACAACAAAACATGCAGAAAAAAACAACAACAACAAAACATCAACAGTTTTGTGTTTATTATTATCTATAAATACATACACATGTATGCATGTTAACAAGACCCCTCCTCAAACCAACATCACGCGCGCACGCGCGCACGCGCACACACACACACACACACACACACACACAGTTGATTCATCTTCAGTTCAGCTGCTTCTTGTGGTATTTCGTGTTTCTAAAAAAAAATACTGCCAGCGCTTATCCGAAACTGAGGATGTTGACACATAATAAGAATGCAATGATTATCTACTCTTACTATACTGCAGCACACACACACACACACACACACACACACACACACACACATATGCACAGCATTGCCTCACATAACTTATTTGTATTTGTATTTCTTTTTACCACAGCAGATTTCTCTGCGTGAAATTCAGGCTGCTCTCCCCAGGGAGAGCGCATCGCTACACTACAGCGCCACCCTTTTTTTTTTGTATTTTTTCCTGCATGCAGTTTTATTTGTTTTTTCTATTGAAGTTGATTTTCTATAGAATTTTGCCAGGAACAACCCTTTTGTTGCCATGGGTTCTTTTACATGTGCTAAGTGCATGCTGCACACGGGACCTCGGTTTATTGTCTCATCCGAATGACTAGCGTCCAGACCACCACTCAAGGTCTAGTGGAGGGGGAGAAAATATCGGCGGCTGAGCCATGATTCAAACCAGCGTGCTCAGATTCTCTCGCTTCCTAGGCGGATGCGTTACCTCTGCACCATGCTCCCACAGATGGGGTAAAACCATGGCTACTAGCTTCCTGCAGCAATAATAATAATACTGATAATTATGAATCGTTCCTACACAGCACATAATCTTGCACAAAGCAGCTCAAAGCAGCTGTACACACACAGTCCTCTCACTTAATTCCTGCACTAACACTACATGCACTCATAAACAGCCATTCACACTCGAATGCATAGCCTGTAACATTGCTTACGGAATGATTGGCAAAACAAATGTGATTTCAGATTGATTTAAAGCTGGTATCTATAACAAAATGAATGTTTCTTTAGATTGATTTAAAAGTTGGAATGTTACGCAGATTCTATATGTGGCAGAGAGTTCCATGTTTTGGGGGCGGCAGTGAAATAAAAACCATGTTCCCAAATTGTTCATGCATCATGTTATTGCTGTGTCAGGTCTTTTGTCTCACTTCAAATGGAAATTACAGGTATGTGAAATGAATGCCTCTTTTTGTTTGAGACTATATCCAGTACATTTTTTTTTCATATTGAGATTCTGAAGTTGTAATTTTTCCTGATGTTGTAACACAAAACCTGGTGTTCCAATCTTCCATGTGTTTCATTTTACCTGTTTTGTAAAGTGTATAGAGCCCTGTTTGGAGATTAGACACCATATAAATTTACATTCTCTGTTTCATACCTTCTATATCTTATGTGTGTCCATGTGTATTTGTAAAGTGCCTAGAGCCCTGATTAGATACTGGGCACAACATGAATTCCCATTACTTATTTCAGAGATGGTTTTATACTGATGTGAAAATATGTGTGTATGTGTTCCTCCTCGTCTATATTTGTAAAGTGCATACAGCCCTATCTAGAGCTTAGGTGCTATATAAATTCACATTATTAATTTCATTCACACGGCTGTCAGCACCTGTGTAGAATTCCGTCAAGATTTATAAACAGCATCATGTTGAAACAAAGTGTCTAGGGGGGGGGGGCAACTTCTATATGGTAATTTCACAGACAAGTTGATTAAAGAAAAATCGGTTCAGACATAAACCTTTCAAGAGAATAAATTGTAGAGATTCAAAACAAGAGGACAAAAAATACAACAACTGAAAGACAGGGAAAAAATCTGAAAAAAAAAAACCAACAGGAAAGGCAGAAAATCCAAAATGAACAGGATGATGTCTTTCATCCATCCAAATTAGAGCCGTTCACGCATGCAAATGACTAGTGTGAAAGCACTTAGAGGTGTTCATGCATGTAAATGACTAGTGTGAAAGCACTTAGAGGTGTTCATGCATGTAAATGACTAGTGTGAAAGCACTTAGAGGTGTTCATGCATGTAAATGACTAGTGTGAAAGCACTTACAGGTGTTCATGCATGCAAATGACTAGTGTGAAAGCACTTAGAGGTGTTCATGCATGTAAATGACCAGTGTGAAAGCACTTAGAGGTGTTCACGCATGCAAATGACCAGTGTGAAAGCACTTAGAGGTGTTCATGCATGTAAATGACTAGTGTGAAAGCACTTAGAGGTGTTCATGCATGTAAATGACTAGTGTGAAAGCACTTAGAGGTGTTCATGCATGTAAATGACTAGTGTGAAAGCACTTAGAGGTGTTCATGCATGTAAATGACTAGTGTGAAAGCACTTAGAGGTGTTCATGCATGTAAATGACTAGTGTGAAAGCACTTAGAGGTGTTCATGCATGTAAATGACTAGTGTGAAAGCACTTAGAGGTGTTCATGCATGTAAATGACTAGTGTGAAAGCGCTTTGATTTTTGTCACTTCACAAGATTTAGCTCTAAAAGCTCCACATAACTAACTTTAACACCATTTTCATTATCATGAGCAACAGAGAAGGAAAACAGAGATCAGTAATGTGCTCGTGCTGATTCAGAATGTGACTATACACACAGCAATGACCCTCAAAAGTGTTTGGACGAAGACAGGAAAACAGTATCAGTGACACTAAAAAAATGAAATAAAAAAATAAAAAAGAGCACACAAGGCAATGCTTACGTTCATCGCGTCTTTCAGGTTAGCCCGCGTCTTTGGTCGCAGAAGACCTTTCGGTTTGCGTCTCGTCTCGAACACACTTCGCTTGTACACCATCACAGCCATCTGAGGAAACAGCAGCAAAAAAAATGAAACATAGAGATATAGACGAATGAATAAACATGATTTTGAAAAAGGAAAATGCAAACACACACACATCCATACACATACACACACATACATGCACACATAAGCGCATACACACACACATACACACATGAACACACACACACAAGCATAAAAACACAAGGGATAAAAGGTTGGCACAAAATATTTGATTTATCATATCATCCGTAACATTAACACATCACATGTGACACATCTCACACATAATGCACATCATATATAATGCACCTTATATATATCTTATGTAACACTTATCACACACCAGATGTAACACACATAACAAATCACATGTAAAAAATCACAACCTTTATTCACTGTAACCTTCCCAAAATATTTTCTTTTGAAAATAATGCTGGCAGTTACTTGAGTACAAAACGCCTTTTCACTCAGTCCTTCCAGTCTTTTGCTGACAAGACTCATGAGCATTATTCCTTTGGTGACATATTCAATTGATATTCTCTCTCAAGATGTGACTGAAATTTGATTTACTAAAGTGGTCACAAAATAAATGTTGACAAATTTAATGCAGATGATTTGCAATAATAAAACTACCGGGTAAGTATCAACTTCATTTATAAATTTAACCCAGAGTAATATATCACACGGAAGCATTATGAATGGGAGATATATCTATCACAGGATAAAACAAGTTGCCAAAAATCACTTCAGTGAACAGACGTTAAATCAATAACCAACACATCACATGTCACACATGACACATAAAACACATCACATGTAACACATCACAATCAACACACATCACAATCACATGTAACACACATCCCAAAGACAACATACGACACACATAAACACATCACACAACACACAAAACACATCAAACGTAAGGCAGATAACACACGGCATGTAACACTGACATCTTTGTCCTTAGAAGATATTTCCAATAATCCTTTATCACTCTGACAAATCACAGAATATCTGAATCAAATTTCAGCTGGTATCTACCTTTGACTGATTATATTTTTGTTGTAATGATTATGCTTAATCCTGTTACAGGAATGTTTGAAACAGTATTCAGACTTTATTCAGAGTTAGTTCAGTCTTTCGTAGTTCTTCCTGTTAACTTCTGCCACTTTTTAATGTCTCCTTCCCTGTATCAGTCATCCCACCATCTCTTCACATCCCCCCCACACCCTCCCCCACTCCCTCACCCCTAACCCCAACACGCGCACACACTTGTACTACTTCCCCCCCCCTGGCCCCCCCTTCCCTCATCTAATATCACATACCAGTGAAAAGATGTTAAAGCAAAGAAAGAAAAAAAAACCGAATGTAACATTGACAACAGACAACCAAGCACCCACCCTGACAGTGGCCTGACGGAAGGCAAACTCAGACTGCTCAGTCTCCACGGAGCTGCTCAGATGCTCCAGCTGGCTCAGCTCATTGATTTTGGCCAGCCCCCGACGCGCAAAAGCCTTGCGGGGAACAAACCACACAATGCACATGAGAATGATGATGATAATGATGATGATAACAATGATAATGGTGATGCTGCTGCTGCTGATAATAATGATAATGGTGATAATAATATAAGATTCTAAAATATATAATGATAATGATGCCATTTCATTTCACAATAATGAACGCCAGCATCACACTGCTTAAAACCTTATAAAAAAAAAAGTATTGTGATAACTGAGATTCAGTATTGTGAAATGAGATTGCATCATTTAGTTATTGTGATGCTTGATATGTATGTTCAGTGTGATGTTGTGTATGATATATGTCTGGTGTGCAGTCATAAATTAAATGTTAATGTTTGGCTGGGTGTGTGTGCAAATGAGCATGTTTTATATGGAAAGGTGCGATACAAATGATATCAATATCAATATTATTGGTATTGTTATAGATATTGTTATCATTATTATTATCATCATCATTATCACTATCATTATTGTTATCATCATCATCATCATTATTATTATCATAATTATTGTTGTTATCATTATTATCATTATAATCATTATTGTTGTTGTTGTTATTGATATTGATTTCAGTATTTTTATGTCTTTTTAGTGCAAACATTGAGAAAAAAAACAGTTATATAAAAAAAAAATGCTTTAAATCTATATAAAGTGTGGCCCTCTGGTACCACCATACCTCTGCATTCTGCCCAACCTTGCAGTCTTTTTTTTAATATCATTATCATTGTTATTGTCACCACCATACCTCTGCATTCTGCCCAACCTTGCAGTCTTTTTTTAATATCATTATCATTGTTATTGTCACCACCATACCTCTGCATTCTGCCCAACCTTGCAGTCTTTTTTTAATATCATTATCATTGTTATTGTCACCACCATACCTCTGAGTGCTGCCCAACCTTGCAGTCTTTTTTTTAATATCATTATCATTGTTATTGTCACCACCATACCTCTGCATTCTGCCCGACCTTGCAGTCTTTTTTTAATATCATTATCATTGTTATTGTCACCACCATACCTCTGCATGCTGCCCAACCTTGCAGTCTTTTTTTAATATCATTATCATTGTTATTGTCACCACCATACCTCTGCATTCTGCCCAACCTTGCAGTCTTTTTTTAATATCATTATCATTGTTATTGTCACCAACATACCTCTGCATTCTGCCCAACCTTGCAGTCTTTTTTTAATATCATTATCATTGTTATTGTCACCACCATACCTCTGCATTCTGCCCAACCTTGCAGTCTTTTTTTAATATCATTATCATTGTTATTGTCACCACCATACCTCTGCATGCTGCCCAACCTTGCAGTCTTTTTTTAATATCATTATCATTGTTATTGTTATCATTAGTATCAGTATCATCATGTCTTTTTACAACACAATTTTTTTTTAAAGTTATATATGATTCTTTTTTTCAGAAGGTGTGAACTTCTGGCACCATCACACCTCTGCATGCTGTCTAGCCTTGCAGTATTACCTATATTACTATCATTACAATCATCATTGTTATTATCATTATTATTATTATTATTATCATTATTATCATCATCATAATTACATGTCTTTTCACTGCAAAACGTGAGGAAAAAAATACACAACTTTTTTTTTTTGGGGGGGGGGGGGGTTAATTTCTGAAAGTGTGAACCTCTGGCACCACCGTACCTCCGCATGCTGCCCGGCCTTGCAGTCGTAGTAGCACTGGCAGACGGCGGTGTACAGTGTGGCCCTCCAGCGCAGGTACTTCACCGCCATCAGGGGCACCGAGGTCTCCATGCACATGGACGCCCACAGCAGGTACTCCAGCACCTAAACAACACACCACAAGTACTCCAGCACCTAAACAACACACCACATCAGGTACTCCAGCACCTAAACAACACACCACAACAGGTACTCCAGCACCTAAACAACACACCATAACAGGTACTCCAGCACCTAAACACACCACAACAGGTACTCCAGCACCTAAACAACACACCACAACAGGTACTCCAGCACCTGAACAACACACCACAACAGTTACTGTAGCACCTAAACAACACACCACAACAGGTACTCCAGCACCTAAACAACACACCACAACAGGTACTCCAGCACCTAAACAACACACCACAACAGGTACTCCAGCACCTAAACAACACACCACAACAGGTACTCCAGCACCTAAACAACACACCATAACAGGTACTCCAGCACCTAAACAACACACCACAACAGGTACTCCAGCACCTAAACAACACACCACAACAGGTACTCCAGCACCTGAACAACACACCACAACAGTTACTGCAGCACCTAAACAACACACCACAACAGGTACTCCAGCACCTAAACAACACACCATAACAGGTACTCCAGCACCTAAACAACACACCACAACAGGTACTCCAGCACCTAAACAACACACCACAACAGGTACTCCAGCACCTGAACAACACACCACAACAGTTACTGCAGCACCTAAACAACACACCACAACAGGTACTCCAGCACCTAAACAACACACCATAACAGGTACTCCAGCACCTAAACAACACACCACAACAGGTACTCCAGCACCTAAATAACACACCATAACAGGTACTCCAGCACCTAAACAACACACCGCAACAGGTACTCCAGCACCTAAACAACACACCACAACAGGTACTCCAGCACCTAAACAACACACCATAACAGGTACTTCAGCACCTAAACACACCACAACAGGTACTGCAGCACCTAAACAACACACCACAACAGGTACTCCAGCATGTAAACACACCACAACAGGTACTCCAGCACATAAACACACCACAACAGGTACTCCAGTACTCCAGCATGTAAACACACCACAACAGGTACTCCAGCACATAAACACACCACAACAGGTACTCCAGCACATAAACACACCACAACAGGTACTCCAGCACGTAAACACACCACAACAGGTACTGCAGCACCTAAACAACACACCACAACAGGTACTCCAGCACATAAACACACCACAACAGGTACTCCAGCACGTAAACACACCACAACAGGTACTCCAGCACGTAAACACACCACAACAGGTACTCCAGCATGTAAACACACCACAACAGGTACTCCAGCACCTAAACACACCACAACAGGTACTCCAGTACCTAAACACATGAAAGTGACCTTCAATATCAAAACCTTTCCCCAACGTTTAGTGACAGTGTGTTTAAAATAAGAAAAAAAGAAAAAAAAGAAGTTACAGCCATTTCAGTGAGCCAGCCTATTTTTTTACTGCAGTGGTCTCATGTAGTGCTGGTCCGTGGCAGATGCAG
>NC_134883.1:51446900-51516900 GCF_041734735.1 Babylonia areolata
TCACAGTGAAGCCTGCGTTGTCAGCATCAAAGCCGCCAGGGAAGAACGTCTGGCGAAAGATGTCCACATCAGTGATTTCCTCCACATTCACTTCCCCGAAGTGCTGCAGGTAGCGTTCATAGCACTGCCACAGTGCCAGCTTGTACTCCTGTCAGGAGCAGGAAGGCGACAGAATGGTTAAGACACTCTGCTGCCAATACAGTGAGTCCGTGTGGGTGTGGGCTCGAATCCCGCACTCACCCTTTCTCCCAAGTTTGACTGGATAAAATCAAACTGAGCATCTAGTCTTTCGGATGAGACGGTAAATTGAGGCCCCGTGTGCAGCACGCACTTGACACACTGAAAAAGATCCCATGGCAACGAGAGTGTTGTCCTCTGGCAAAATTATGTAAAAAGAAATCCACTCTGATAGGCACACAATACATAAGCATGCACTCAAGGCCTAACAAGTGTGTTGGGTTATGCTGCTGTCAGGCATCTGCCTATCAGATGTGGTGTAGCATGTATGGATTTGTCAAAACGCAGTGACGCCTCCTTGAGAAATTGAAACTGAAACTCCTGTCAGATGGATAAGAAAGGTATATCCTTACTTGTACAAACTAGCTGAGGACTGGGTCGCAGGACACTGATCTTGACATTGCACTTGATTTATCTGCTCATATATGTCTTGATGGATGTGTTTCAAATTATGTGCCCACAAACCTGGGTAAAATGAGAAAAAAGGGGGGGGGGGGGGGTGAGGGGGGAAGAGAGAAAGAAAGGGAAGAAGGAGGAACGACAACCACAAATATAACAGTAAAGACAATGGGACTGTTTGTTTGTTTTGTTTTGTTTGTAGTGCGTGTGTCTTTCTTTTTTTTTTCTCTTTTTTTTCCCCTCGGAATAAAACAATTATATAATTAATACATAGGATGTGAATCTAAAACATACCTCTGTTAAAACTGTAATAATAATAAGTGTCAAAGATCCCACATTACATTCCTTTTGAGCAACTTGAATTTCATTAATAGTTATTAAGGCAACATTGTGACAAACCTCGATAGAGACAAGAAAATCTCCCATCTCCAAAAGTTTTTCCTGATAGTAGAGCTTTGGAAGTCTTGGCTCATATTTGTTCCACAGGTCAAAGAGTGTGTCAGCTCTGAAAAAAAACGGGAGTACATAAATACACTGACCTCAGTAACACACACACAAACACACACACGTGCGCGAGTGCAACACAAGATTATTTTTTTTGTGCACATTATTTTTCTCAATTTCTATCATGTCAGTGGCTGTTGTTTTCCAAACTGAATATGGAACTTTCCACATGGTGGCTTGTGAAGTACTGCTTGGTATTCTACAGTGAAGGTGATTATCAGTGATACATGAAAAGAACATTTAAAACTAGAACTGCTAAACACGAGTAAACACGTTGAATAACCGGATACATGTCGTTACATGATAATAATCACAATCTGAGAAGCTCAACGGTCAACATACATGCATAAATCAGTGAATACTCACGGTCTAGAATACGCTTCTCCATCTGGTATCTTGAATCCTGGGGCAGAACGCTTCTTCATGTACGCCACAAACTGGGTTATTTCTTGATCCAGAGCACGCAGCACTGGGTTCTCTTTGTCGCGGCTGTAAAACGTGCTTGGGTGGCCTTTGTTCAGTGAAGAGGCCACTTTGTTCTTCAGTATGCCAGCCATCGTGACTGCTTTCTTCTATAGCCACGAACTGGTCAGCTTTCACAGTTTAAAATCAAGCCCAAGTGCATTTACCGTTCTTCAAACTTGGAAGAGACTCCATGGATGTAGAATGGCGGTTGTCTTAACGACGGGTCAGGGGAGGTCATCCTGGTGGCGTTCTGCTCACATCTTTTCAACTGAACATTACGAAACATCAAAACGACTTATTTTTCTCAGCAGTCTCACTCACAATCAAACAAACTACGACACTAGCATTAATTATTACCTTAGTTATCTACTTATCAATCTGTTTATTTATTTACTAATCCTATCTATTCAACTATCTATTTATTCATTGTTTACCTTTTTAAATTTCCAAAATTCTCCTCTGGTATTCATGTCAATGAAAAACTCAACAAAACAAAACAAACAAAAAAAACAACAACCAACTATTATTATGTTTTAGTGTTTTAATCTTATACTGTGATGTCTTTGGTATAAGAAATAATCAAACTGTACCATTTACGACCCATACAGATTTATAACGAAGTCAGTGACGTTAAACGAACAACAAACCAACCAACCAACCGAACAAAAAAACCCGAAAACTTCAAAGAACCCGTAACACGACGATCCGGAAATCATCGAAAGGAATCATCGGATCGCCAGTGTGTGTGTGTGTGTGTGTGTGTGTGTGTGTGTGTGTGTGTGTGTGTCTGTCTGTCTGTCTGTCTGTCTGTCTGTGTCTGTGTGTGTCTGTGTCTCTGTGTGTGTGACAGTGAATTAATAGGGATTTCGTGTCCGAAACGGCCTATGATGGAATTAATTATACGGCGTCCAGTCGACTGATCCCGTCAGTTACAGTGCCTCGATCGGTGTCATATATCTAGAATTCCAGTCGTCAGTGCAGCTGCCACCCGCAGCATTTAGAGCGGCCATCAAAAGTTCCCTAGCTGTCAGTTACTAATTTTCATCTGTACTAGTGACACTGGCCTCTGCAAGATGAAAACAAAAAAAAAGGAAGGTCGAAGTGCATTGGAGGAGAGGGCAAAATTCTTCATTTGCCTGAAATGTGAGGTGGGAGTAGAAGAAGACGAAATGAGTATCCAATGTCACGACTGCAAACAGTGGTCTCACAAAGAATGCACTTCACTCACACACCGGGACTTCAGCTATCTGAGTGAGAAAGCTGATACAGAAGAAGGGATAGAATGGATCTGTCAGGAATGCTACTCGGGGGAGGGTGAAAAGAAAAGTGAAGTAGAAGCAAAGATCGACCGATTGATCAGACTGTTTGAGAAAGTAGATGAAAGGCTAGAAAGACTAGAGGAGGGGTGTAGCGGAAAGGCTCTGGAAGAGAAGATAGAGGAGGTCGTAGAGAAGGTGACAGAACTTTGGGAAGAGAAGGTAGAGAAAGAAAAAAGAGAACTAAACGATTTTCACAAACATCCCAGAAAGTAGTGGTAAGAATAGTGAGGATAGAGTGAAAGAAGACATGTCGAAGATAAAGAAATGACTTCAGCTATCTGAGTGAGAAAGCTGATACAGAAGAAGGGATAGAATTGATATGTCAGGAATGCTACTCGGGGGAGGGTGAAAAGAAAAGTGAAGTAGAAGCAAAGATCGACCGATTGATCAGACTGTTTGAGAAAGTAGATGAAAGGCTAGAAAGACTAGAGGAGGGGTGTAGCGGAAAGGCTCTGGAAGAGAAGATAGAGGAGGTCGTAGAGAAGGTGACAGAACTTTGGGAAGAGAAGGTAGAGAAAGAAAAAAGAGAGCTAAACTTGATTTTCACAAACATCCCAGAAAGTAGTGGTAAGAATAGTGAGGATAGAGTGAAAGAAGATATGTCGAAGATAAAGAAAGTAGTGGGGAAAATCTGCCCTGAACTGAAAGAAGATACTGTCAAGGAACCAGTGAGACTTGGAAACTTCAACTTAGGGTCCAAACCTAGGCTTGTTAAGGTCAAAGTCAGTACGAACGAGGCAAAGAGGGAGATCCTGAGGAACGCTCGGAAACTGAACCAACGAGTGACTGACCAGAAAGAAAGGGTGTACATCAATCCAGACTATACACCATCAGAAAGAAAAGAGAACAAAGAACTGAGGGAAGAACTCCGACAGAGAATAGAGAAGGGAGAGAAAGATATTGGAATCCGAGGTAGGAAGATTGTGCATGTCCATTGAAACCCAGGCCTGGCCAGGGAGACCAGGGAAAAAACTGACTTAACCACAAAGCACAAGACCATGTACAAAGTTGTAAAAAGAAGTTTGTTAGCGTTAGAAAAACTGTTCAGGAAGTTTCTTATTCACTTTTGTATACAAACGCAGATGGCCTTCTAAACAAGAAAGATGAACTACTTGCTTTGATAGAAGAGAGTAAACCACATATCATTATAGTAACAGAATCTATAGCAAAGAACCAAAACGAAGTAAACTTACAAGAATATTCAATTCCAAGCTATGAGAAACCCAAAAGAGGTATGGTAATGTATGTTAAGGATACCATAAATGCTAAAGAACACACACTAATGGAAAATAACATTGAAGAAAGCTTGTGGATTACTTTTACAACTAAGGATAGACAGAAGATATTGATTGGAACTATATACAAAAGCCCAAGTACAACAATTGAAAATGAAGAACAAATGTTTGATCTGTTGAGTGAGCAAAGATTGAAGCAGTTTAACTTTGTCTGCATTACAGGTGATTTTAACTTCACAGATATCAGCTGGAAAGGCACATGTTCTGGCGAAAGAGGACAGAAATTCATAAACTGTTTACATGATCGATTCTTGACTCAAGTAGTAAAGCAAACAAGATAAAGAGAAGGACAAAAAGCAAATATACTGGATTTGGTAATAGTTAATGATGAAGACAAAATATCAGATATAGAACATCTAGCCCCTATTGGTAAAAGTGACCATGAAGTACTTATGTTCTCACTGTACTTAGGTACTTAGCTAGCATACGGCAGCGCCCAACCCCCGGGCAACGGCTTTGACAGGCTGGCTAAACTAGGTGAGGGTAGCCGATGGGTCTCAAACCCTCAGTGAGTTAGGGCTTGTCTACCCAAGCATGTGAAGACTGGATCCGGCGGACTCTGCAGAAGAAACCTTCATGGTTCAACGGAGAGGAAGGCGGTTGCAGCAGAGCACTGAGGAGTGCTGAGGGCAGGATGAGGCACATAGGACATCCTGGTCATCCACTGCATCCGTTTCCATCTCCAGTCGTCTTGACCTCGTCTTGCCACTGGATACAGACGGTCTCGGACAAGAGAGTGAGGTCGACGGTGCGCAACTCCTCCTCACTATAAACAAAGTCATCGCGCAAGTCATCAGTCATCCTTCATCCCATACCATCATTTTCCCCAAGTCCTGTGGCGACAGGCGAGCGACGAAGCGACAGGTGTGGGTACACTGGTAGTCGTAGCCGCGGACCTGCACACAGGCGGCTCAGGCCATAGGTCGTTTATCACCGACTGGAGCAGGGGTGGAGATCGGCAGCCCCCTGAGCGACTGAGCAGCCCTCTTCAGGACAGCACTGCTGACATCCATGGGATGAGGAAGGGGCTAGAAAAGGTGCCCTAAACATTGCCTGCTCAACACCACCCTAGTCAGCATACCGCGGCTGACGGGGACCCTACTCAAGCGGTCGACACACAAAGGAAAGAAAGAAGAAAACAAGGATCACCCCATTGACCATTGCCACATGAAACCGCGTACGCTTCTGGACAGAGGCGACTCAGACAGACCACAGAGACGCACAGCACTCATTGCGAGTGAATTAGCCAAATACAACATCGACATCGCTGCCTTAAGTGAGACCAGACTGGCAGAAGAAGGCGAACTCTGTGAGCGAGGCGCAGTCTAACATTAGTTAGACCTATCCTAGAATATGGAAACACTGTACGGTACCCAACGCAAATACAGCAGTCACAAGCCATAGAAAGGGCTCAAAGAAGAACAACAAAGCTGGTCTATAGCATAAAAGATGATTCATATCAAGAAAGATTAAAGTACTCACAACTACCATCACTTAAAGCAAGAAGAGTAAGAGGGGACTTGATACGGACGTACAAAATATTAAATGAGTTTGACGATGTAAACAAAGCATGCTTTTTTGTACTCCAAAGGTAGACACTACAAGAAATAGTACAGACAAAATATTTAAACAGTATTCCAGAACAAATCTCAAAAAGTTTACATTTAGTAACAGAGTAACAAATTATTGGAACAAATTAACAAACAATATCAAACGTGCACCTAGTATAAATACTTTTAAAAACCTCATAGATAAACACGAGTTATTGACAAAAATGAAATATGACTTTGACAAACATATAACAAATAGTATTAACAAAGCGAACAGAATGATTGGAATAAAAAAAAAGAGCATTTACATTTATAGATAAGGTTACTTTCTTACGGTTATATAAAAACTGAAGGGGCATAAAAAGCCAAAAATGGCTAAGTTGTATGAAACAACGCCCCAAATCCTGATCCTGATCCTGAACATATCCAGATCAAATCGTGTATGCAAGAAAACAAAATGTTATAGCTACTTAATGCATAGTTTCGCTGAGTCACTTTATCCAATCCTGTGTGTTTCTGTATGACACGTGACATTTTAAACTTGTCGAGAACGAAATATGAAACTGAGCTGAGCGAACTGTGTTTCATACACGAGGTAAATAGTATTTTATTGTTGGTGTGAAAGTAACTCATCAAGATCATGAGTTGAAGGTATCAACTGGATGTCAAGCTTATATTCAGTGTTTTGTTTTTATAAGAAAATGAAGTTAATCGGCAGCAAAATGACAGTTCTTGGTGGTCATGAGTGGAATGTAAACAGTTTGATCTCCCGTTTCGAGTGTGTCTGACGTGTACCCCCAGTGGATAAACTGGATGAGGAGTAATAAAAGTTTAATCCAGAGGTTAAAGGAATCATTTATTAATTGTCAAGATTGACTGTTTTTAACTAACATGTGATTTCCCATGACTGACCTTGTGTCATTCGAGTCATCCCCTGTGTGGAATGCCTTGTAAGTTCATAATGAATAATTATGACATACTGTGGATGTGGGTTCTGAGTCATCTGACACTAGTAGTTTGGTTAAAATCGCTAGTGACTTCACTGTTGATTTCAAAGATGCTTTCAACTTAAATTCAAAGGAGTTTCTCCGAGGAAGAAGACAAAAATGACTGCATTTTTGCCTTTTTTGTCAGAGTTTCTCTGAGTTTGACGGCTAAGCAAATCCCAAACTTAACTCAAGTCTTACTCATTCCATCCTCTGGTAAACTGTAGGGTTTATGACATTGATAGGCGAGGGCAGTGGTGATTGGGTAATCTATTTTTTCCACATCCACAAGTGACTTGAACCCATCCATTAGTGTCAGAACCCACATCTGCAAGTACCTTGACAGCAGCACGACTGGCCACAGGAACTTACCAGTGGTTTTCCTGTTCCTTTTATTTTAATTTTTATAATTATTTTTTGTTGTTGGTGGTGGTGTTGATTAAACTGAGAGACCAATATCAAATTAATCCATGTTAGGGGATTGTGGAATTACTAGAAACAAGAATATACTAGGATGATAGCAATGCATACTCCTCAAACGAAAATGAAAGTTTGGCGTGGCGTCCTATTTCTGAGTAACTAAATGCTGGTGTGAAAATGGCTAAGTTAACAGAAAACCTCACTTGTACTAGTTGTAGCTGTACTTTTCATCAATTCATGGGTGTACAAAGTAAATCAGTGCTTGTGGGAGTTTTCATATTGCAGCGCACAAATTTAGAAGAGAAAGAATAATGCCACAGTTGTGTATGGTTACTATTACACTTTCACAGTATTAGTATTGCAGTATTAGTATTATATCAGGTGGTTGGTTGTTTTCAATGTCATCATTCCTCTTCACCTGAAAAATCAGGTTTTTCAGAAATTTGGTTTAGACTTAGAGAACTGATTGATTGTTGTTCTCCACATTTATTTAAAAGAAATAGAAAAAGTGTTATTACTAATAATACTGTTATCATAGTTGGTTACTGTCGCTATATATCAGTAAACATTGTGAAGGGAAGATAACAGCTGAGCTTTATCAGTTTGATGCTTTATGGATTTAATTCTAATTTTGTAGACTTCTCCTTTCGAGTTTCCACAGAACTTGAATGAGTGCTAAATACTGTTACTGAGTCTTAGACTATGTTAGAACAGACAGTGGTAGAACAGATACATTCTTTTTGTTCAAACATAATGTGTTTAAGTATTTTTAGATTGTATGACTGTGAGTCAATATGAGTTTCTGATTTGACAGTCGGCTATTGTGTTCATTCTGGATAGAGATAAGAGTGGACTGCATGTTTCAGAATTTCTTGAGACCAGGAAAAAACAAACAGCTTTGGTGACAGGCTTCAACTATGGAGACTGATGCAGGTATGTTATCTTAAACTCATGAAAAGAACAGATGAAGACTGGAGAGAGAGAGAGAGAGAGAGAGGGCGATAGACTCATAGAGTGGCTGCCATTATCATTATGATCCTAATCACATACCCTCACACAGTTATGTCATTAGTTATGGGTATACTTAAATCAACAATGACACACAAACACAGTATATGTGTAAATACTATGATATACACACACTCTCACACATAGTGACACACGTACACCAAACACACCATGTACACTGATTGCATACATACACTGGTTTTGTTAAAAAATTTCTAATGTTATTTCTATTTGATGATTATTACTGATTAGTAGTATAGTAGTCAGCAGTTTTGTTTATTAAATGTTATTATTCAAACTGAAGAAACATAAAATTTGACAATTTAAAGCTATTTTTGTGGTGTTTGTGATAATTTGCATGTCATTATATGGGTAGGTTTCCTTGATTTCTGAATTCTGTTTGTTTTCTTCAGGGTGCCCTGTAGGCATTTTGATTGACTTGTCAGAACCTACTCCCTGTGAGATTGACAACACCCCAGAGGACAACAAGGAAAACTCGGCTCCACTAATAGGTATGCTGGTGACTGGCAATCAGAAGTGTATTGACTATTCTTTTTTCAATTTTTTGTTTATCCCATGTCTAGTGTACCTGTTTGGTTTCACCTGTGAGGAGTTAGCTGTTTTTTCTCCACCTCCTCCTGTTCCTGCCCTCTTGTGCCCAGACAGCAAGACTTCTATGGATCTTGGAAGCGTGAGGATGAAAAGGGCCATTGCCTGTTTGGGAATATGAGGGCCATTTGATTAATACCTTATAAATAAAAATGTGAAAACCATTGGAACTATCAATCTGTGCTTCTGGAAATTCTGCATTTTTTTCTTTTTCTTTCTTTTATTTCCTTTCTGCTTTGTGCACCATTCAGCAGCATGTTTGCAAGCAGACTCTCACGATCCTATTGTTTTATCTCGCTCATTATCCATATTTGATAATTGGGATCTTTTTATTCTGTTGTGTTTTTATTTTTGCACCTAGCATAGTGTGTGAGTTTCCCTGCTGTTGTATTTTTTTCTTCCTATGATTGTATAAGACATGTTTGTTTTTGTTATGTTTCGTGAAAATTTGGATTGTTGACTTGGAACATTGTCAAGTTTTTTCTAATAGTATATGATATCAATGTATGAGTGTATCACATATGAACACATTTCAGATGAGATTGAGGTGACAAGGACAGACAACCAACAGGACTGTAAACTGGACATTGAGAACAGCCTGAAACATGAAATGGTCGAGAAACCAAAGTCTCTGCAGTCACAAAACTCCGCCTCAGGTACGTAGTACATGACTGATTTAATTTGATCATTATTCTGAGCATGTTTCATAAACATAATTTGACATAATTCACTGTCAATGATCTCTTCAAAGGACACAATCTTGAATAATGAAAAAAAAAGAAGAAAAAAAAAAAAGAAATGAAGTTTTTGAGGGTATTTTAATGTGATCATTGGAATACAGAACAGTAATAATTACAAAAGTTGTAGTGCCCACAGTCTTTTGTACAAAGTATTTATTTCAGACTATTTGTACCTAAAGTTTATTTTGATTTTCATGTTTGTACAATTGTAATAATGCCATTAATTAGGTCGGTCCGCGGCCACTGTGGCTGTGGTTAACAGCGCAGTCCAGACCCATAATTTGACCATTTTCAACTCGCTCGTTTCACTACCAAACTTAATTAAATGACACCAATCTTATACTGGAATAAAGTTCATTCTTTCATCTATCTTCCTGTGGTATTTGTTTTTATCATTCGAGTCAAACTGGTATGTGCCGGGCGTTCAAACACAAAGGGTGTCGCGTCGATTTTTACTGCGGTGACCGACTCCGCCGTGCTTGCCGCGCGAGCAGAATAACATGTGTGTCACTCGATCGTTTCGCGCTGCATTGTTTGGCCATGTATAAATTTAGAAACTATGTCACTGGCAAGCCAGGATTCTCAAGTTTTGATTTGCTAGAAATTTGTTGGGGTTTTCACAGAAAGTAGATCTGAAAGTCGCAGCGAAAGTGTGAGACTGATGTTTGCGACCCTATAACATACGAACCAGTGTTTCAAATCACGAGCAAATTACAAGAAAAGAAAGTTTAAACTATGCACTTTCAAGTGCAATTCATGGCTTTTTCTATAAAGAGAGAGTCTCGAACGCGCTTTGGAAGAAAAACGAGTGACCGATTTCGGATCCCGCAACGCTGCTCGACCATGGCGGCGATCGAAGCCGTCTGCTCGTCATCATCGTTTGAAGAATGGAAAACACGCCAACTTACAGGTTTGTAAGCAAATTTTTTTTCAATATGTTTATTTTGAAAATAAATGTAAATCATATTTTATATATTTTTGTGGGTTTGGATGAATCCTAACAACTTTGCTTCAGCAGTGTTGATGTGTAACTGGGAACAGTAACGCTTCGTCAGTCACGTTATTTTTTTAGCACAATTATGATCTTTTATTCAAAAATTTACCGCGATCGACAGCTGTATCTAGAAGATGAAGTGTCAGATTATTCAGTAATTTTTTGTTGTACAAGGGTTTTGAGTTAGTGAGAGCGGATTGATGGTTTAATGTTGTGACCGACGTCGGACAGCATGGGAACACGTGTATCTTTCCACTTCTGTTCTGGTCATCAAACGCCAAGACAATTTCACGCGTCTGTGTGTGTGTGTGTGTGTGTGTGCGTGCGTGCGTGCGTGCGTGCGTGCGTGCGTGCGCGCATTAGTATGTATCTTATATACTAAGAGTGTATGCACAGAGTTAGTGTCTGTTGAACTGATGTAGCATGCATACATGAGGTTGCCTGAGTATGGATTAGTTAGTGTGTGTGTGTGTGTGTGTGTGTGTGTGTGTGTGTAAATGATTTAAAGAATAAATAACTTATATGATTAGTAAACATGAAATAAGTTTAAGATATGTTGTTACATAAAACTTACATCAATTTAAGTGAAACCATTACAGTGGAGTAGTAATGAAATTAGTAGATCATGTATCAGTGCACATTCATCACACACTCATGCACACACACATATAAATGATATATATGCAAAAGCATCTATGAAATGAAAAAAAAAAGTATTTTAAAGCATTAGAGCTGTCTCAAATTTCATGCCTGTGTATTTCAGATGATGATCAGTATAAAGCCTTAAGGGTGACTGTTGCACACAGTGGACGAGGAAGACCACCATCAGCACCCAAGGTTCCATCCAACAACAAACTCTTGATGCAGTTAAATATGTTAAAGCATCAAGAAAACAAAACCTGGGGGGAAATGGAACATTTTCTACACAAATTGTTCCCAGAGTGTACCTTTCCACGTGTGGTGTCAATAGTTAAGGAATTCAGCAAGTGTGAAACGATCAGTGGTGCTGAATGTTTTTTACAAGAAAGGAAAGATTCATGCATCTTCCCTGGCCCCTCCTGTCAGAAGTTTGGAATTACACGTGCAGATCTTTTGAAAGGAACTGTAGAGGACTGTGAGGCTTTACTCAGTTGTCCTATTGGTCTTGTGTCTGAAGTATGTCACTTAGCTAGGATATTGAGGATAAAGGATGCAACATTGCATAAATGACACCTGGTCAGAGATTTGCCACCAACCCAACAGCTCAAATTAAAACTGGGGAGGCTCAGAGCAGATGAGGCTCGCCTGCGTAAAAACAGAAGTAAACCAGGGGAAGAGAGTGCACTTCAAGATTTTTTAGAACTTCCTTTTGAAAGTGCAGAGGTCATCAGAGACAGCAGGAAGAAGCAAAAAACTGTCAAACAGCTACCTCCTACTTCAGACCCAGAGCCAGCATGCAGCAAAGAAAAAAATGAGGACATTATCACACAGGAACTAAGAACAACGACAGAGGAGGTGTCATTTCTTAAAGCAAAACTGAGTGAAAAAGAAAGGGAACTGCAAATCAAGGATGCTGAAATGACTGGACTTCTGTTATGTCAAATATGCACATTTACAATTACTCTGGTGATATCTTACAGCATAGTATCATCATGATTGTAAAAAACTTGCTCATTTGTTACTAAAAACCATATACTTTGTGACTGTTTTCATTGTTATTTGCATTTCTGATAGCATAAAGTCTTCCAAAAAACTGTATTCTACATGCTTTTCTGAACATGCACATATCTGAAATGTTTTTGTAGCATGAAAACTTTCTGAGATATCAGCATTATAAGTCAGCATGTTATCACTGTGAAATCAGGCCATTCGACACTTGACAAAACTGAATATTTTGCTATTTTGAAGGCACTGTCTCTCTCTAAGCATGTTCTTGAGTAGGCCAGAAAAAATTCAGCATAAACTAGGTATTGGTGGAACCAAGTACAGCAAAGAACAATGTGGTAAGTCTTCATCTTAAAATTTTATGACAGTCTAAAAATAGCAATTTGTTAAATCTGTCAAAACGCGTCATTTTTGCACATTTTTAGACGCCGTTTTCTTAAAAACTACTGGGTATAATGCAATGAAAATTTGCATGTGAACTTAGTTTTTTATGTTCTTTCCAATGGTGTAATTAGTTTTTAGATATGTTGAATTTCAAAATTTAAGTGGTCCTACCTACATTAATGGGAATTAAAAGAAAAAGGAAATTTAGATGGTGGGCACTTTTCACTTTGTGATCTTTATACTAATGCTAGCCTTTGAAAGTGAAATGTCAGTCAGGTATATTTAAAAAAAAAATCTTTTGCATACATGTCAATAACAAGGATTAGGTGACATCACAGTAGAGATTTCATCTGCTTTGTGCTTTCAGATGTTCGGCTAATTGACGAAGAAGTCTTTGACTTTGACCTGCCTGCGTCCCCAGACAGGTATGGCTATGCCTTCTTTTGGGTTGTGTCAACTCACAATTTTTCTAGAGGATGGTGTTGAGAGTTCAAAGACTGCGCTGTGTTTTTGACATTTTTAGTCATTATTTGTGGGAGAAATGCGGAAACCTGACTTAATGCTACTATCTTTTGATGTGTTTACTCTTAGAATTGTCAAGGGAATCTTATTTCATTGGATTAGTGAAAAAGAAAAAAACTGAAATTTCATTTCAACAATGTAAATTCTATGTAGATTAAATTTAAAGCAAAGGAAAAGTAACTTGATGATGAAGTGGGCAAATTGCCTCGGAATTAAGTATTATTGAATTGAACCTTAGAGTGTTTTGCGCTGAAAGCTTGATGCTACAGTTAATGAATTATTCATTAATGGTTTTTCAAGAGGGAAAGAAACTTAAAAAGAACAGGAAAACATTTTCAGCAGTGTCTGTGTATCACATTGAAAGCCTAGATTTAGTAAGTTATGTTATTCACACTTCCATTAACCCAGAGTGTTTTTTTTTTCCATTGCTCATTTTGCTGTTTGTTCACCTTTAGTTGGTGCTTTATTGTTTTGTACTTATAGATTTCATTTTACTATTATAAAGATTTTTTTTTGTTTGTAGATTGTTAGAAAGTGTGTGTGTGTCCTGTCTGAATGAGACTGCTTATACACACCAGAATAGACAACCCTTAGCAATCTTTCAGCAAGAATTATTTGATTTAATCATGGTAAAAAATCTCTTAAGTAAAACTGTTTCGGTGAAGTTCTTTTTATGGTGGAAAATGACGACAAAAAAACATAACAAGAAAAAAAAGTTATTGATACTTATATTGCTGCATCGTCCGTAGCATCACATTTTGACCAACTGACACTGTGCAGTCTGTCTGTTGGCAGTGGGAGGGAGGAAGGAGGGGAACCAGGAAGGAACACTGTTGACGATGAGGAGGTGTTCTTCGGCCCCGTGGGCTTCACAGAGAAGTGCATCGCGGCAGGGGTGGCAGAGGTAACTGTCCAGCCCCTCAGCCCCCTGCGTCCGGACCAGGTGGCAGAGCTGGCCAAGGAAGCCTACAGCGTAGCCTGCAGAATCGCCATGATGAACACCGGCGAAGGTTCCGTAAACAGCACATCTGATTCTCCCACAAAACCTCTCAAACCGCCTTCATTTTCCGTTCGCAGAAAACTGATCTCTGTGGACATAGGTGACAACGATAGTGGTGGAGAGGGCCCAAGTTTGCAGAACAAGGAGCCTGACGACAAAGACAGTGAGGGCGTGTCGCCCAGGAAACGGAGGCGCAGTGGTTCTTTTTCGAAAGAGGGTTCTCCGGACAGCGTTTTCAATGCGGCAGCGGCGGCGGCAGTGGAGAAGGGACGCGAGAGGAGGGGCACGTTCACGAAAGAGGAACTTGTGGAGAGTGTGGCAGTGTCTTCTCGCACGACAAGGTCCATGGAGAAGGAGCAGAGGGCGAAGGCGGTGCCGGTCAGTGGTATAGCGCAGCCAGGTCGTCAGGGCGCCAGAAGGCTCCAGCCCCCGTCCAAGCTGAGGCGCTACAACAACAGTCAGCCCAACCTCTTGAAACCCAAGGTAGTTTTGTTTTCCCGTTTCACTGGCTTGGTAAAAATAGGGGTCATTGCACGTTATTGCTATGCATGGGACTATAGGGGTCATTGCACATTGTTGTCATAGATGTGACTATGGGGGTCATTGTACATTATTGCCGTAGATGTGACTGTAGCAGTGTAGGGGTCACTGCACATTATTGCCATAGATGTGACTGTAAAGGGTCATTGCACATTATCTATTGCCATAGATGTGACTATAGAGGGTCATTGCACATTATCTATTGCCATAGATGTGACTATAGAGGGTCATTGCACATTATCTATTGCCATAGATGTGATGGTAGGGGTCATTCCACGTTATTACCATTGATGTGACTGTGTATTGTCTTCCCTGAATGTGGTTCTTGTACTTTGTATACTCTTATAATATTTAGCATTGTTTGTTAATTGTATTTTCCTGTCTCTCTGGCTTCGAGGAACCGGGATCATTGCACTTTTATACCATTGATGTCACCATGTTGTCTTCGCTTCATGAAGGCATGTGCAGTGCATGCGTGCAGAGAGTTGTAAACCAATGAATTCTAAAATATTTGATATTTTGTTGACATATTTTCTTAAAGTATGATTTGTTATAATAAAAAAGAAATTACAGTATGATAAGACTAGAAAGATCTATACAGCCTTACTGTAGTGTAGTGCGATACTGACAGTTGTATCAGTGTACTGGAGCATTTATTGTTATCCTGTTGAGCTGAGTTGATTGACCACTGATACTTGGCCAGTTTGTGATAATTTGCTGAATGACTGTCAAGGCTGCTGATAAGTTCAAGATCATATGAAAATATAAGGATGCGTTGAATACAAAAAAACATATTACATCTGTTATTGTTTATCCCTTAAACAAATTTCCCATCTCAGTGTATAAAATGTGTTTAATATATTTTTATTGCATCAAGCATTAACCATGGTCTGACTTTGTGAGTCATGCAGACATTGTATCCAAAAGGACACCAACTAATATGCCAGTGTTTAGTTTTGAACAGTGTATAATACCATTTTTGATTTGGCATACACAGTGTCACATGTATACAATCTGGTGAAGAAAATGGCATCATTGCTCAGAATGTGTTTGCTGGACAAGGTGCTCAGCAGAGTAATAGATTTAATGTTACTGTTCTACATTATATGTATTACATGCTGGCCTTTCTATGCTTATAAAAGAGATACTGGATGTATATGTATTACCTACTGGCCTTTCTGTGCCTTGACATGCTCACTGAATGTGGTACCTTGTGTGTGTGTGTGTGTGTGTGTGTGTGTGTGTAGGGAGCGACAGAGGAGGGGGGAGAGGAGCAGGCACACAGTGAAGGAAGCTCGGTAGGCACCATTCCCCCTGTGGCCAAGAGAAGCCTGCAGCTGCCCAGAGCGGTATGTGGCGCTCACTGTGTGAAGCTCTTGATTGATGTTTTGATTGCATACCTTGTGCACTGGCTGAGGTTTTTTTTTCTTCATCTGTATCTATTGTCATTTGTGACAAATGATGAAGTCATTTATTTACCATCAGTATCTTTGTTATTTGTGAAGTTGTTGATCTTTTCTTGCTGTATTATTTGTAACAGATAAGATGATGAAATCATTTATGTATTATTGTTCTTTGTATATATGATATTGACTTTTTGTTGCTGTATAATTAACATAGATCCATAAACATAAACTGTTTCCCTCCCCCCACCCCAACCCCCAAGACAACATAAGACAGTTTTTCATTGCATGATGATTGAGAGATTGGGACCATGGGAGATCATGTTTTGGTCTCTGCCAGGCTGGTGTCAGTAGGATGAATTTCTTCCCGAAAACAGTGTGACTGCCTTCGTGGCGGGGGGTAAAAACAGTCATACATGTAAAAACCCAGTTGAGTGAACGTGGGAGTCGCAGCTCACAAATGAAGGAGAAGTAAAGGTGAATTTTAACATGACAGCTGTAAGAACTGAAAACTCATGTTGATATTTCTTAACATGACAGCTGTAAGAACTGAAAACTCATGTTGATATTTCTTAACATGACAGCTGTAAGAACTGAAAACTCATGTTGATATTTCTTAACATGACAGCTGTAAGAACTGAAAACTCATGTTGATATTTCTTAACATGACAGCTGTAAGAACTGAAAACTCATGTTGATATTTCTTAACATGACAGCTGTAAGAACTGAAAACTCATGTTGATATTTCTTAACATGACAGCTGTATTCACTTAAAATGTGTGTTGATTTTCAACTTGACAAATTTGAGAACTTAAAACAAACGTTATTTTTTTTTTTTACTCAACAGCTGTAAGACCTTATGTATGCTAAGTGATACATTACCTAAATTGAGCTTTCTTTATATATATATATATATATATATATATATATATATATATATATATATATATATATACATACATATATATATATACATACATATATATATATATATTGATTTAGATAAAATTTAATTTGGAGTTGGAAACCATTACTCACTTTGGTGTTATTTTGTCCCCCAAGAAATAATTTTTAGAATATTTTTTCGATGAGCAGGTTCTACACCGTTAAAACACAGTTTTTAACTGGACAGCTGTAAAGACATTCAAACACTTACCAGTATTTAATTATTAGTGCATTAGCACCAATGGTAAGTTAGTTGTGTGTTGATCATGCCATGAGCAGGCAGGCGCTGGCAATAGCAAAAGACCGCGCAGGGGAAACGACGGAGAGAATGGCGGGGACTGTGTGGTGCCTGACGAAGGCCGCCCTCCGAATGCCATTCACCCAACACGGCCAGGTGTGCGTCGCGCTCAGTCCCTCAATGTCAAGGTTCTTACCCGCTGTTGGCATGCCATTTCCTTGTTCATGATTCAGTTCTTTGGCATTTTTTTTATCTGCACAGCACTGATACAGGGAGGTTCGTGGGGAGGGTAAGTTATGTCCTTGACAGTATGACAGTATAAAATTCATGGCTGTGTGGGACATGACTTATAATTATTGTGGTGGTATGGTTTGCAGAGTGGACTCCCATCAAGCCGAGCATCCAAACTGGCTCTGCCGTCTGGCAAGTCATCAGCTGCTGCTGCCTTCCATGGCCAGGTATGCATGTTCTGTCTTGATGTGCATTTTCTCCTCTGTTGCATGCATTGACCTCTGCACTTTTTACTTGAGCTTGGCATTAGATGTGTATATGATACACTTGCGAACGCACACATATGTATTCATGAATGCATGAAAATGCACATGCATACAGAGATGTCACATGCATTTCTGTGTGAGCATACGTGTTTATATGCAGCAAGGTTTTGGGCGTGAGACAGACCAGCTTAGGTGAGTTGTATGTCAGAGTACGACAGAAAGCCATGCACATTTCAAGCGACAGCAGCCATACTTTTGCAAATTATTTCCAGCTTCTACCTTCAGGCAAACAGTCTTAATCAGCATAATCTTAAGCTCTGTTTTGAAAGCATCAGGGACGTATGTTAATGCTCTATCAGAAGCGGTGACATTTATGTGTTGTTGATGTTGCAGAAGGGTGAGGGTGGTGGTGGGGAGGCACCCCCTGCAAGCAGCAGCAGCAGCAACAGCCGTAAGAGCACGGGCATCCCCAAAGGTCCCACCACCAAGCCACAGCTGATGCAGCCGGGACAGTTGCAGCGCAAGTCCTTCGCCATGGGGAGGGGCAGGAACTCTGGTGCCGGTGCTTCCAGCACCACTGGACCCATGAAGGCCAAACCCAATCTGGGTGACACGGTGGAGAGACCCCGTGAGTGCTTATACCTCCTGATTTCTTGTTCTTATTTTTCTTCTTCTCCTTCTCCTTGTTCCTTTCTTTTTCTCATCTAGGTTTGTTGAAGTTTTAAGTTTGGTTCTAAAAAAACCCAAAAAAACATCCCAACCATCCAGAACCCCATAATTTCTTTCACTGTATCAGTCATGAAAAAAACAGCAGTGAAGTGTTCCACATAATCAAAATTCAAAGTGAGAAAAAGATAATGATAAAAAAAGATGAAAAAACCTTGATCCTGAAGGGATCTTTGACTGTTATCGCGGTTCTCTTATGTATAACAGAAGCTGATTCATTCAAGGGTCATAAGACGGCACCAAAAAGTCCGGGTTCTAGGCCCCATTTTGGCATGCTGTTGTATCCTTTGGAAAGGCACTTTACTCTGATTTTCCTCACACCACCCAGCTGTAAATCACTGAATGGGTACCTGACTGGTTGGAGAAGGTTAAAACGACAGGAGGAGAGTCTCCACCCAGCTGTAATCAATATCAGTATCAGTAGCTCAAGGAGGCGTCACTGCGTTCGGTCAGATCCATATACGCTACACCACATCTGCCAAGCAGATGCCTGACCAGCAGCATAACCGAGTGCACTTAGTCAGGCCTTGAGAAAAAGAAAAAAAGTAAAAACCAAAAAAAACCAAAAAAATAAATAAAATAAATAAAGTAAAATAAAATAGAATAAAATAAAAATAAAAATAGATAACAATAAAAAAAAGACAATAAAAATAAATACCATAAAATGAATAAAGTAAAAAAAAAAAAGACAATAAAAATAAATACCATAAAATGAATAAAGTAAAAAAAAAAAAAAAAAAAAAGAAAGAAAAAAAAGACAATTAAAAATAAATACCATAAAATGATTAAAAAAAAATCATTGAATAGGGTACCTGACTGGTTGGAGAAGGTTAAAATGATGGAAGGAGAGTCTCCACCCAGGTGTAAATCAGTGAATAGGGAACCTGACTGGTTGGAGAAGGTTAAAACGATGGAAGGAGAGTCTCCACCCAGGTGTAAATCACTGAATAGGGTACCTAACTGGTTGGAGAAGGTTAAAACGATGGAAGGAGAGTCTCCACCCATGTGTAGATCAGTGAATAGGGTACCTGACTGGTTGGAGAAGGTTAAAATGATGGAAGGAGAGTCTCCACCCAGGTGTAAATCAGTGAATAGGGAACCTGACTGGTTGGAGAAGGTTAAAACGATGGAAGGAGAGTCTCCACCCAGGTGTAAATCAGTGAATAGGGTACCTGACTGGTTGGAGAAGGTTAAAATGATGGAAGGAGAGTCTCCACCCAGGTGTAAATCAGTGAATAGGGTACCTGACTGGTTGGAGAAGGTTAAAATGATGGAAGGAGAGTCTCCACCCAGGTGTAAATCAGTGAATAGGGTACCTGACTGGTTGGAGAAGGTTAAAATGATGGAAGGAGAGTCTCCACCCAGGTGTAAATCAGTGAATAGGGAACCTGACTGGTTGGAGAAGGTTAAAATGATGGAAGGAGAGTCTCCACCCAGGTGTAAATCAGTGAATAGGGAACCTGACTGGTTGGAGAAGGTTAAAATGATGGAAGGAGAGTCTCCACCCAGGTGTAAATCAGTGAATAGGGTACCTGACTGGTTGGAGAAGGTTAAAATGATGGAAGGAGAGTCTCCACCCAGGTGTAAATCACTGAATAGGGAACCTGACTGGTTGGAGAAGGTTAAAATGATGGAAGGAGAGTCTCCACCCAGGTGTAAATCAGTGAATAGGGTACCTGACTGGTTGGAGAAGGTTAAAATGATGGAAGGAGAGTCTCCACCCAGGTGTAAATCAGTGAATAGGGAACCTGACTGGTTGGAGAAGGTTAAAATGATGGAAGGAGAGTCTCCACCCAGGTGTAAATCAGTGAATAGGGAACCTGACTGGTTGGAGAAGGTTAAAATGATGGAAGGAGAGTCTCCACCCAGGTGTAAATCAGTGAATAGGGTACCTGACTGGTTGGAGAAGGTTAAAATGATGGAAGGAGAGTCTCCACCCAGGTGTAAATCAGTGAATAGGGTACCTGACTGGTTGGAGAAGGTTAAAATGATGGAAGGAGAGTCTCCACCCAGGTGTAAATCAGTGAATAGGGAACCTGACTGGTTGGAGAAGGTTAAAATGATGGAAGGAGAGTCTCCACCCAGGTGTAAATCAGTGAATAGGGTACCTGACTGGTTGGAGAAGGTTAAAATGATGGAAGGAGAGTCTCCACCTAGGTGTAAATCAGTGAATAGGGTACCTGACTTTGATACGGGAAGGTCAAAACGATGGAAGGAGAAGATAGGGTCCCTGTTCATATGCCAAGCCCTAATTACACGATATGAAAACACTTCCCCAATCACCATTCATGGCTGTAAGACCTTTAAACTTTAAAATTTTTTTTATAGTTTTTCAGTTTCAGTTTCTCAAGGAGGCGTCACTGCATTTCAGACAAATCCATATACGCTACACCACATCTGCTAGGCATGTGTCTGACCAGCAGCATAACCTAACGCGTTTAGTACTTTGCATGCATGTGTGTTTCAATTATTTGAGGACCTATCAGAGTGGATTTCTTTGACAGAATTTTGCCAGAGGACAATATTCTCGTTGCCATGGGTTCTTTTTCAGTGTGCCAAGTGCGTGCTGCACATGGGACCTTGGTTTTTCATCTAATTGAATGACTAGACGTGGGAGAAAGGGCAAGAGCGGGCTTCGATCCCAGACCCTCACAGACTGTGTTTTGGCAGATGAGTGTCTTAACCATCTGGCACCTTCCTCCTGCATGAAAACTGAAACTTAAAAAAAAAATTGTTCCCAACCATCATGCTTTGCAGACAACCCTGCCCTGGCAGCAGCGGCGGCAGGAAACAGCCAGTGTCCCAGCACCCCTGCCGGTCAGAGGTCCCTCCCACCCCGAGTCCTGTCTGACGCTTCCACTCCTGCCAAGTCCTCCAGGTGTGTGTAGGTCTTTGGTCTGTTTGTTGTATGTGTGAGTGATGGAGAGAGGTGCATGGAGTGAGTGTCTTGTTCACTGCTGTTTCTTTGTTGTAAGGTGTTAGTGCCTTTTGCTGTTATGGATCTTTGCTTCATGTTACAGGACTTACAATAAGGGTGGCAGTATTTTCCTGGATTTCCAAATTGGCATTTTTGCGGAAAAAAAAAAGGGTTGACCCCCCCCCCCTTTATTTTATTTTGTTTCCATATTAAGACATGCTTTCGGTTAATTGGCCCCAGCACTCCAACCGCAAACTTGTTTCAAAAACTTGTGATTTGTTTTGCATGGCGAGTTGACGTTCAGTTTATAAAATGAAATTTGTTTTTTCAAAGCACATGGTTTGGTTTGCGTGGTGTGTTCTTCATGTTCTGTTCATAAAGTGATGTTTGTTCCAAAGCCAATGATTTGCTTTGCATGCAGTCAAGTTGATGTTCATTTCATAAAGTTGAGTGTTGTTTTTCAAAGCCTGTGGTTTGGTTTGCATGCAGTCAAGTTGATGTTCATTTCATAAAGTTGAGTGTTGTTTTTCAAAGTGGTTTGGTTTTGCATGGTATTGCTGGCGCTCAGTTCAACCAGCTCAGTGTGTGGAAGCACGCCAGGCTCTGTGAACAAGCGAATGTCGATGCTGCCCATGTCGTCGTCCAAACGTCGCAGTGGTGCCAGCTCTCTGCCCCCACCCAGGTGAGGTCTGGTCACAGCCATGGAATGGAGAGGCTGTGGAGAAGTGTCAGGTTTTGAGAGAGCAGTGCCAGTGAGCATTATGAGACTACCTCTCTGGTGTGAAACATACTGTTACATTCTCTTCACACACCACTCTGTCCTATCAGTTGTGTGTCTGTGTGGATGTTTATGTGGTGTTTTGAGTGGGCGCTATGTGCGTGTGTGTGGTTTGTGGGTATGTGTTTATTGCCAGCAGTACTCAAGAGGACATCCCCACCCCTACCACCCCTCATTCCCTGCTATAGTTATTGTCACGCGTTCCATGCATGGATAAACTGTCTCAGCCTCTTCACCCCAACATGACTAAAGTGGTCTGGTCAGTTCTTAAGACCAACATGCATCTTTATGTAAAATGACAAAGTGGTACTCCGCATCGAGTGTCAGACTGGCATGACTGTGGTTACAACAGTTCAGTTCATGCGCATAGATGCAAGCATGTGTGTGTGTGTGTGTGGTGTGTGTTTGTGTGTGTGTGTGTGCATGCATATGCACTTGTGAGTGAGAAAGTTTTTGAGATAACCAGATCATTTCATCCAAGATTAAGAAAGTTCATGTGCTGTAAGGAATTTTTCTGCTCCAGATTGTTTCTCAGAAATATTGATAGGTAGCAATGATTACCAAAAAAAAAAAAAAAAAAATCAAGGTGTTTTCATGTTGTGCAAACAGGCTCATTTACTTTTTCCTTTGATAAAAAAAAAAGTGAAATAATTTTTTTTCTTTTTTTATTTTCCGCCTGTGTCCACAGCCCCATGTCGTTGGGGAGCTCCTGCAGCAGTGTGTCCAAGCGGTCCCTGGCGTCCTCCAGTGACGCCGCCGATTCCCCGGTGTTTGACCCCAGGGCCTCAAGTCGCTTGGCCAGGAGTCGCCGTGCCTCTGGTGCCAAGGTGAGAGACGGCTGACAGGGTATTGTTGATTTATAATGATTTCAGAAAAAACGAGGTTATAACTCCATTTTGATATAATCCAGCAGAATGCTCACATTATTGAATGAAAAGTGGAAGGTCTGTGTGTTCCCTGTCTCAGACTGTCATTATGTAATAATTACCAAAATGAAAGTAATACAGACACACAAGCATTGGTAGCAATCTTAACATGGATTTTACGGATGCAATTGATGTAAATAATGTGATTTTCATCTGAATTCGTTCCTCATGTGAATGAATCCTGCTGCTGAATATTTCATTGCTTCCAACAGCTTTCATGGCACTTCTAATGTTCTGTTTTTATTCACTTTGTTTTATAATGATAACCTTTGAATCCATCCCCTTTTTTTCCTACGCTTGGCTGTGCATCATCATCATCATTTTGGGCCATGCTTGTATTGGCCAGAGCAAACTGAAATGATCTGAGGTTGGCAGTGCAGATAGTCTGTGGCATATAGAGCCCTAAATAGTTCTGCCCTCCTAATGTGTAAGATTTTAGTGCATGTTGATAGTTAAAACTATATTAAAAAAATCATTGCTCATAACTTGCATCCGAGGAAAACACTTTATTCAACAAAGTGCTTAGTTGAATTTGTTTATTGCCTGATGTATGATTTTTAACTATGTATGTATTTACCTTTACAATTACTTTCATATGTATCTGAGGAAATCGCTTTTCAAAGTGTAAAACTGAATTCGTTTATGGCCTGATGTATAATTTGTTGTGTATTTACCTTTACAGTCATTTACTTGTGTAACATATTTTGTACTTTCTTGCATGATTCTGTAGCATGTTGCCAAAGTATTTTTGTCAGACATTATTGGATTTTGGAAATCTTGTATTTCATAGCCTTATCTTTGTGCTGGAACTTTAAACTGAATTAAAGAAATAGTTCTGTGGTAATATCCAGATTTCATTTTCATGTGCCTAAATAAGGTTAATGGAAGATTCGCTTTAGTTACTAGTTTTGTCTTTTGACATTTAATCAGTATTTTACTGTTCCCCTATCTGTTATTACTGATTATTGTTTTCATTTTCCTCATGTTTATTCCCTAGGGCTGGGTGGAACTGAAAAAAAATTGTTCAGATGTACATATCTCATTACCCTTGATGATTAAAATGTTTGTTTAGTTTCATTTGAGTTTTTTGTTATGAAGACATTTTTATGTAACAGAGTGAGTAAGATATATTGCACTTCAGATGAAAAGCCTGCTGTAAAAACCTGAATTACAGTTCTTGAAGAGCTTGCAATAGATGTATGGTATGAAGGTGGCTTAACCACTTGGCATTTACAAATGTTACTGAAATGCTTTTCTTGATAGCATCACATTCATTTTTGCAATAAACCAGTCGTCATGATCATTCTGAGGATAACATGTTTGCAACAAAAAATGATTGTATTTGTAAATATTGAGCCCTATAAGCACTGGTTTTCAAATCGTGATGTGAGCCGTCAGACTTTCACATCCTATTTATCAGCTGTCACTTCTGACTTGATAGTTGTCTGTGATTTCTCTCGTTTCATTCTTCCTCTTGGACAAACTACCAGTCTCTCTATAGGGTCTTGATTTTCTTGTCTTTAGTAAGATTAAAAAAAAAAAAAAAATCTATAGCCATATCAGCTGGAACAATGTTCACTTTCACATTGATTTCTTCATTCTTTGGAGATCAGACTGCTGAGAACTTGTTGGCCCACTGCTGCTGACAGAGAATGAGAGTGGACGGGCAGATTCTGTGGAGTTCTGTTACATATTTCTTCTGTTACACTTTCTGTTTTTCATCAGTGAATTTCTCCTCTGTGAGAAAGTTGGAGATTTTCTTTGCAATAGGAGGAAGATTTGGTGGGCTGTCAAAGTTTTACACTGATATTAACCAGATGACATGTATGGTGAAGGTTTGCGCGCATGGTTGTTCCAGGAAAGTTGTGCTAGTAGTGATCTAGAAGGGCCGGGCACATCACCGTTTGCTTTCAAGGTATGTATGGAAGTGAGGTAGGCCTGTAGTTGTGTCTGCTGGATGATACATAAAAGCAGTGAACATAGGATTGGTTATGATGTTTGCCGATATTTTCTGTTTGTGTTATACAGTTGGCATGATGTCAGATATACTAATCCATCTGTTTGACCCATGGATATGTTCTGAAGTGATAAAGCAGGTTGGTGGTCCACAGTTAATTAAGTGTTGCAAGCAAAAGGAGTTATAAAGTGTGGTGGGTGTGTTTTGTTTCCTGGTATTTGGGAGAGAAAGTATTGGGACACCATTTTACTCGTTACACACATTTGCATGTATTCATTTTTCATTGAGAACATTTTCATTTGCTTTTGCTTTGGATCCTTGCCTAAACATCTTGTGTGGTATGGAACTGGGCACTGGAATTGATAGAGAATTTTATTGTTTTCAGAGGCAGATCTAAAATTTGAAGAGAAAGTGTTTAGTTGAGAATAGCTTTTGTTCGGTCAGTGTTATTCCACTACATATTGATGTTAATCCTTTGATTTGCTTGTTTTTGCTTCACAGACAATGGATATGTTCAAGTATATGATAGAGTTTCTGTGCAATACTACAGGAGTAGACCATATATTGGTAAACAAACACTAATCTTGATCTTTTTAGTCTTTTCTTTTCTCCTGCTCACACATTTGTTCTGCTCTTTCTGTTAAGGTGTAGCATTAAAAAATAATGAGTTCATACCAGCAAGGTTAGCTGTTGATGTAAAACAATGGTTTCTTTTAGTTTTACCCAAACTAGCTGAGTGTTACCACCCCCCAAACCTTCATCACCTCGGTATTGTTTCCAGTGCCAAGAACCATACATTTTAACGGCATGACAAAATTAATAAAATGCATGTTGATTTGCTGTTGTAACCACAGTGGATTGAAGCATATAGTGATATTGATATTGATACAGGTTTGAATTCGATCTTTATTTCATAGCGTAAGTGCTGGGAGAGAACATAACATTTAAATGTAAAATCTGTGTTTGAAAGTTGCTGTGAATATGATTCATAACAGTAAGCTGTACATCCTTTTCATGGTTATTCTACAGCTATATATCTAACCAGTCAAAATGGGAAACACTGACATTGAATAGAACCAGATATTATAAAATACCACTTCAATTCTCTTGTTTAGTTCAGCCTGTTTAAAATTTTGACATGTTATTATTTTTTATTACCATCTGACCAACTATTTTGTTCTTTTATGAATTTTACAATTACTGGTCTTCTTGTTTTTCCTTTTTCCCTCCTCCCCTCTGGTAATAGAGGTATTTATATCTAGCACTTAATCTTGTTTAGAGAGAAATCAAAGCATTACACTAGCCATTCGCACGCATGCAAAACTCCGAGTCAACTTGCATGTCTGTGCTGCTTGCTTCCCCACTTTTTTTTTTTTTTAATTATTTTTTAAAATCATTTTTATTTGTATTATTTGTGTGGTGTGTGTGTATGGAGAATAATTCACTACATGGCATGTTTCTTTTCTTCACGCCCCCCCCAGACACCCCCCCCCCCCCTTTTTATTTCCTCGGCCCTTGTTTTCACTTTTGTTTTAGAACTGTTCTGAATGGTAGATGCACAAAAATACTTCATCTCTTTAGAGTTGGAGTTACGATCGAATGTTCGAACAAAGTTACTGTTTTAGTGTTCATGAAGTTGAGCACAATTACTCTGCAGAACTTCTCTTTTGGCAGAATGGATTCATGGCATGTCTTGTTGAATTATTTTCTTAAGTAGTCCGGAATGATGACTGATATTCAGCTTGTTGCCATTGTGGAGCATGCGCCTTGCACCCTGTCTTCATCAAATGGTTGGATTAATTCCCCTTGAACCTGAAATTCAGAATCGGAGGTCACCATGTTGTGACCTTTGTCACTGAATTTCAAACATATCCATGCTGTCACCAAGACCAATCAATTTACTAAGTTTGATGAAGACAAGAGGCATGATGTGAGTTGTTTGTGTCAGACTGAATGGCATGTGTCTTTTTAATTGGAATCGATTGCCAGTCTTATTTCAGACATTGAATTGTTGGAATTTGGAGGGAAAATAACACTTGTTCTAATGTGGTTTTCAAGCTTTTTCCATTTCTGGGGTACAACTTTCTTTTTTTTTCTCTCAATAATCTTCATTTTGCAAGGTGGCTTGTTCTTCAGTGATGATTTACAAGTGATAATTAGAAATTTGACCTTCTTTCTTTACGAAACGGTTTGAGTGTTGTGAATGGTTTTCTTGGAAAAAATAGGAGCAATGCTCTTTTGAATGATTTCACTTTTGAAACTTTTGTTACTTTAATGTTAGGTTCTAGGTTTATTAACCATGTTCATGTCATGGCACTGCATGTCATCCATCCTCTCCTTGACGGACAGGAGAAGTTGCATGGAGAAAAAAGGAAACAAAATTTTTTTTTTTTTTTTTTTTGCTGCCCCATTCATCTGCACCGTTTCAGTGGCATTACTCCCACGCCGCTCATTTAGATTCCCCCATACACTGCCACACCCGGGTTCGTCCGTCGCAGTTCCAGCGTCGGCAGTCCACAGGGAACCATCGATGTTAGGTCGCCAGGAGGCCACACACCAGAGGAGACCCTGCACTGCTGCTGAGTCACTTCGGTGGTGTTCAGTGGTGCCTGTTCTGTTTTAATGTACTTAGGACACCACCTACTAAGCCCCCTACTAATGACAATAATGGCTTAGTCGCGGAGCCAGACTGAGTGAGCGTCCCTCCCAGAGTGAAGACCGCCACCACGTCCCTCAAACAACAGCCCCCCATGAATCTGCCGACACTGACGACATTGACAGGACTCACCCCAAGCACGGAAGTGGAGGGGTATCGAAACTGAGGTCACCATGAGAGCAGGGCATGAAAGACCACAGACTTTGAGACTATTTTGTTTATATTGATGACGATGAGGGAGGAGGAGGATGACGATGATGATGACGATGTTGCTGTGGAGGTCCATTTTGGTTTGGGACTGCGTGACAAGGCTGTACTCTACGCTTCCTGTCATAATGATATCCCGGTGTTAACCAGGCCCGAGAGATACAGACACTTGCAGTGTTGGTCAGGTAATTAGAGCAACACACCCAAAGACGCATCCTTGAAGTGGATGACACTCGACTGTGTGGTCCCAGTCTCCCCATTTAAGCCCACAGCACACTCAACTCTGGGTAGGAGCCGAAAAACCCACCTACTTCACCACGGCGGCTGGTGCAAACAAAATTTTAGTGTTTGAAAGCTATGCATCTGATAAAGAGCTACGTAGCTGTGTTCACTTACACTTTCTGTCAGCTGACAGTGCATCAGAGGTGAGGTATTTCAAAGTGCTCTGCTAAAGTATATCAAAAGCCTTGTACTTGTTCAAGCAATATATCCAATAAAGACATGCAACTGTATTCACTCAACCAGTCACTACAAACAAAATCTCAGTTCAAACCTGGCCTCAAAACACATGTAGAAATCCTTTCATGGATGTCCAGGTGTTGGTGTGTGGCGTGACATGTGTGAGTGTGTGTGTGTGTGAGTGTGCACGTGCTCTGTCATTGATAAAATAGATTGTCTTGTTTGTAAGTCTTGTAGTGCTGTGTGGTGTTAATTTGTAACCATCTGTCACCAAACTGATGTTAATTGTTAGCACTCTGGGCCCCTGTGCTAAGGAAGTAGAGAGTGCATTACAAATGGCCATTTTTATTATTATTATTATAAACACTACATCAGAGGTATTTCAAATCTAAAAGTAAACTAACAATGATTCTGTTCTCATCACAGCCCCGGAAGCCCCTGGTGCAGAACACCCCCGAACTGCCAAAGCGGACGCTGTCCCGGTGGTCTCCCCTGAGGAAGCCCAAGGCTGTGCCCCTGGAGGACCAGGTGTCTCTGTGCACCAAGAGGGTTCCGCCCAAGTAACGATGGGTGGTCCCAGCAGGCTGGGATCATGCTACAGTATGGGCCCACAGCAAGCTAGGGAGGTAGGGAAGAAGGAGTATAACGCTCACCCTGATGTCATCTTACTGAGTGTTGGGAGAGTAATGGTATGTGTGCCCAGATCAAGCTTAGTAGGTAGGGAAGAAGAGTAACTGATGTTCTTATGCACCAAGAAGGTTCCGCCCAAGTAATGACGTGTATCCTCTGTAGGCTGGAATAATGCTACAGTATGGGCCCACAGCAAGCTAGGGAGGTAGGGAAGAAGGAATGTATCGCTCACCCTGTCATCTTACTGAGTGTTGGGAGAGTAATGGTATGTGTGTCCAGATCAAGCTTAGTAGGTAGGGAGGGAGAGTGATGGATGTCCTTCTGCACAGAGAGCGTCCTGCCTAAGTAACGATGCTGTCACCCAATGGCTAAATAGTAGCATTTTTGCTTATTGCCTACAGAGTTTGTACACAGTCATGGAAGGCTGGGGAGTGATAGAAGTAGAAAAAGTCCGGTTCTAATTCTTTGGATTATTTCACAAGAGAGAGGATGGGGCTTTCTTGCTGCCATATACAAAAGCACACACTTGTTCAAGCCACTTTTTTTTTTTAAGCTCAAAGCAAATATGTTGAAAGTTCAGCAAAAAATGGGTAACGAGCTGCCCCTCAGTTTTATTTTAAAACTAGCTTTACAAAAGTTGGTTTGAAATGTTGATCTTGCTTAGTATAGATGGAGAAAGAGCACTGTTCGTTATGAGTACTAGGGTATGGGCATGCTGTTTAACCGAAATGTACACTGGGAATGCTATGATGAATGAATGTAGTTGTTTCTCATACACTACTGTGATCTTTCTGTTTCTTTCTCATTACATGTTTTCATTTTTTATATTCAGACATTAGTTTTTTTTAAGCTTTCAGCATTTTTTGTTTTGTTTTTTTCATGTAGTCACTTTGCCAGATATTATTACCAAATGGTATTCAACCTTATGGGTATATATAAATAAATGTGTGTGTTCTCTTAGTTCTGGCTTTGATCATACAACTCTTGTCGGTGTCTAATTCAAATTAAAGCGTTACCGAGGACAGTGCATGCTGGAATAATGTGAAGGAGGATGAGATCAAGCAAGTTTAGGTGTAGTTGAAGGGGTTGAAGGGGGTGGGGGTGGGGGTGGGGGTGTTTGGGTCACAAAACTAGTCAAAAATAGGTGTTTGGAAGGCATTTGATGCTGTCGGACCTGTCTTCATCAAGTATCCAGTGCAAGGTCAACAACCGACTGACTGCCTCTCCAGTTTTGGACTGTTCAGCCATGGCAGACACAGTGGATATCTCTGTATACCTGCTGTAAATGGCCTGTTTGGTAGACTTGCTCAGTGTGTGTGTGTGTGTGTGTGTGTGTGTGTGTGTTTCTTTGTAATAACACATCTGTCCTGTAATGCCATATATTTTTATGAAGTTTTTGGAGTTCCCTGTGAAACAATACAAGTTAATTAAGAGGGGAAGAGGGAGACAGTGAACAAAATATAACTGGCTTGGTAACTGAAATGGAGAAAGCTTGAATGATTGTGGATATATATTATACCAAGTTTTATTCAGGGAGTATATCTGGTGGGTATGTTCTGCCAAAGAAAAAGTTTATACAGACTGAATGATTGGATATATTCTGAGTTCTGTTTAAGGCACCAAAAGCATTTTAAGTGGGTTAACTTTGACAAATATTCCTCAGTAACAGTATCTTTCGCATCAGTTACAACTGGGCGTTGGGACTTGAGTGTTGACAAGTGATAGAGGCCCTGTTTTGTCCTGGTGTTGTGTTCTTGGGGAAAGGCACTTTACTCTGATATTCCTCACTCCTTCCCATGTGGATTGGTTCTCAGCTTTGGTTGAGGAATGTTAAAACGGTGGAAGGAGAGGATATAAATTCACTGCCCCAGGCTGCAGAAGGCAATGGGACCTTAAACTTTAATTTTTTTAATTTTTATTTATTCATTTATTTTTTTTTACCTTTAACACTACAGTGCAGAAACTCATCACTTCTGACATTCCTTTCTATGTCAGTTGCAATATTCACATGGACCTCTCTCTCTCTTGGTCCAGCCAGTTGGACTCTGAATAATGTTCTTTATCTCCATAAAAACACCTTCTGTATGTATATTTTGCCTGTTATTTCGTCACCTACATATTGTGTGATAAGTGGATATGAACACTTGATGACTTTGTACATTTACATGAATTCAAATGAAATAAATATCAGGCGTGATGAATGTCTTGTACATAGAACTACTATTTTCTGGCAAAATTAGTCAAGTGATAATGCCAGTTAACTCTTTGTCAGATGGTGGTGTGTTTTCTTTTCTTCCCCACATTAAACTGCTCTGAAAAGATCAAGCTGTACTGGGGTTTGTGGTTTTTTTGTGTGTGTGGCTTATATTCTTCGTTTCCCATGAGGTACAATGGTACCAATGCAAGCTTTGAATGTTCGGTTATTATTCAGTATTGTTATTTTATTCTGCTTTGGGTTTTCTCTCTATACATCCATGCCCAATGATTCACAGGCTCTCACACTTATCTCATATACAGCCACACCCAGATTGGCCCTGTCACAGTCCCACAGACATATGGAAGTCTTAAAAAGTTGGAAAAATGAGAACCATTTCCTGAGCTAGAAGTCTTGAAATGATATGTTTTGCCCTTCAGGGCCTGGTTAAGTCTTTGACTTATACAAAAACCTTGAACAGTACGCATTCAACATAGAGCTAGATGCAACTGCTTCAAAAAAAAAAACTCCAATTAAATTTTCAACACCTTTTGTATTTTAGTTAGATTTCTACTGATTTCTTTTGTCAGTGTTGTAGCAGACATATGTTTGGTTCAGTTGGTCTTTGTGTTTGGTATGGACAATTTTCAGTCTGGTCTGGAAAAAGAATTTGTTTGGTCAAATCTTTGGGGACCCTGAAATGATTCCATTTCCCTGATTTATATGTTGCTTCCTTGCACCCGGACTCTGGCCATTCAATAGTATCATTACATAATCCGGCAGAAAAAAAAAAGGTAATCAATTTATGCTCCAAACACGCCATGCCAGCAATATCTAAACAGAAGACTGAAGATTTTCATTTTATTTTATAAAGACAAACTGTGGACAAGCATCGCAGAATCTGAAAAGTAAAAACAGAAGTCTGGAAACAAAATACTAAACAGGAACCAACAATTGATAACAATAACTGAATAATTCTGAACCATTTGAAAAATGATTAAATTGCAACATTCACCCCCCCCCCCCATCCCCTCCAATGAATGCTTGCAATAATCACAGTACACGAATGCACACTGATCAGTCCTCATTAACCATACCATCACAGTTTTCTTTTTACTCCACTTCTTGTCCTTGGCAGATCAGTACAGTCTCTCTCCTGTGAGACAGAATGGTCAAAATATCTTCAGTATTTCAGTACAGTCTCTCTCCTCCTGTGAGACAGAATGGTCAAAATATCTTCAGTATTTCAGTACAGTTTCTCTCCTTCTGTGAGACAGAATGGTCAAAATGTCTTCAGTATTTCAGTACAGTCTCTCTCCTCCTGTGAGACAGAATGGTCAAAATGTCTTCAGTATTTCAGTACAGTCTCTCTCCTTCTGTGAGACAGAATGGTCAAAATATCTTCAATATTTCAGTACAGTCTCTCTCCTCCTGTGAGACAGAATGGTCAAAATGTCTTCAGTATTTCAGTACAGTCTCTCTCCTCCTGTGAGACAGAATGGTCAAAATGTCTTCAGTATTTCAGTACAGTCTCTCTCCTCCTGTGAGACAGAATGGTCAAAATGTCTTCAGTATTTCAGTACAGTCTCTCTCCTTCTGTGAGACAGAATGGTCAAAATCTCTTCAGTATTTCAGTACAGTCTCTCTCCTCCTGTGAGACAGAATGGTCAAAATGTCTTCAGTATTTCAGTACAGTCTCTCTCCTGTGAGACAGAATGGTCAAAATATCTTCAGTATTTCAGTACAGTCTCTCTCCTCCTGTGAGACAGAATGGTCAAAATGTCTTCAGTATTTCAGTACAGTCTCTCTCCTGTGAGACAGAATGGTCAAAATGTCTTCAGTATTTCAGTACTGTCTCCTCCTGTGAGACAGAATGGTCAAAATGTCTTCAGTATTTCAGTACAGTCTCTCTCCTCCTGTGAGACAGAATGGTCAAAATGTCTTCAGTATTTCAGTACAGTCTCTCTCCTTCTGTGAGACAGAATGGTCAAAATGTCTTCAGTATTTCAGTACAGTCTCTCTCCTTCTGTGAGACAGAATGGTCAAAATCTCTTCAGTATTTTGAGTCATCTCCAACTCACTCCAAACCACTTCTTGGAAAGGACAAGAGAGATTTTAGCATGAGACTTGACCAGATAAATCAGTTTATCTGTCTGTAGCTGAAATGTGTTGCTGGCGTTGTTTGGTGGTAAATCTTGATCATTCAGTCTGTGTGTGTTTGCTTGTTTTCAGTCCATTCATTTCTTCTTTTTTTTCCCAATCAATCTTTACTTCAAATTAGGTATTAGGTATTGGAGTCTTACATTTCACAAGGCTGTTTCTTGAACTCCTTTGTGTGAGCCATCTGGTCAGTGTATAAGTGAGCATGACACTAAGGAAAGTTGTCACATTTTACTTTTTCTCCTCTTTTTTTTTCATGCCATTAAAACTGGCATATAGAAATCTGCAGTCAAAACTTCCCAGGTCTCCACCGACAGGCCAAGTCCTAGAATATGATTCAATCATTTTCTTCAAGAATGCAGTTGAAAGTGTTGAATGGCTTGCAGCAATTAAAAGAAACTCCTCCATATCTATACTCCATCTTTCCAGCTCCGTTCTTCCTCTGATACTCGACTTCTCAGGATAGCTCACAACAGAAGAAAGACCCATGGACACAGATCATTAAATTTTTCTTTTCAATCACAAAAGATGTGGAACAAGCTCCCTGATAACCTCTGTCATTCAGACTCCCTTGCATCTTTCAAATCTGGTCTCGAAGCTCTCCTCTTCCCTCAGCAATAAGTTCAGTTATGGCAGGTTCACTTCTTTGCGTGAGCTGTGCTTGACTATGTATGTATACATATGCATCAGTACACAAATATGTGAATGTGCATTTGAGTGTGTGTGCGTGTCTGTGTATGTGTGTGCTTATGTGTGCATATGTGTGGAAAGCAGCCACTATGTACATATGTATGTTAAAATGTGTGATTGCATTGTGTGTGTATATGTTTGTTAGTCACATTTTAGTGTGTGTACATAACACTGATGTAATTTGTCATGTAAGCAAAAGTGTTTTGCCAAGCACCAAGAGCAGATTTCTGGATGGTGTGCTATATAAGTTTCCATTATCATTTTCAAATGATCTGCAGACAGACAAAGAACAGACAAAGGGGTTGTCATGCTACAGAGGTGAGCGCTAAGATGTGGTGCTCTCTACCTGCAGCTGCTGAAGAGCTGTGCGTGCGGCTGTGCCAGCCATGGAGGGACTGCTCAGCATGTCCATGCCTCTCTGGTCAGCTGCACCTGGTGTCACATTCACAACACAGCCTTCAGCGACTGACAATGTTACATGCTACACAACACACAGCCTTCAGCGACTGACAATGTTACATGCTACACAACACAGCCTTCAGCGACTGACAATGTTACATGCTACACAACACACAGCCTTCAGCGACTGACAATGTTACATGCTACACAACACACAGCCTTCAGTGACTGACAATGTTACATGCTACACAACACACAGCCTTCAGCAACTGACAATGTTACATGCTACACAACACACACTGACACAGCCTTCAGTGACTGACAATGTTACATGCTACACAACACACAGCCTTCAGTGACTGACAATGTTACATGCTACACAACCTTCAGGAACTGACAATGTTACATGCTACACAACACACTAATAATGAAAACTGCTTTGCCGTCTTCGCCGAATTTTTTTGTCAAATTAAGCAGTCTTCGCCGAAAAAAAAAATCTTCGCCGAAAAAAAAATTGCATTAAAAAAAAAAAAAAAAAATTATTTAAAAAATAATAAAAAACAAACCCGATCCACATTAGCTTTGCGCCTTTTGCACTTCCGCCGTTGTCAAATCCAAGATGGCGTCGTTCGATGACAACGTGGATCAAACGAAATTGAAAGCAAAAAGAGGAGGAGCGAGTGGCTGCAAAACGTTGTTTGTGAGTGAAGAGTTGGCGATGTCATTCGGAAAAGAGAGAAGGATCAAGAGTTCGAAGTGTTTTGTGAACCATGCCAAAAAGTGATAGACTTCAAGTTGCGTGGATTCGTTGCCATCAAAGACCACATCATGCGATCAGCTCATCAACAAAATGTCGCGGCTCTTACCTTGGCATTCGCTGCTGAAACGAACTTGTCCATGTCGCATGTTCCAAAGATCATCGCATTTGCAAAGGTAGTTTTCTTTTTCTTCTGAATAAGGCAATCACTTAAGAAATCTGTGAAGCTTGTGTGTCGGGTTCAGAAATGGGTGTTTGGCAGGTGCATGCTGTGGCCAGCATCCTGAGAAAGCCACTTGTGTCCATCTATCCCAAACTGAGTACTACACAGGATCACGTCTCAAGTGTCAGGCAAGATCTCAATCGGACGCTGTATCCACGACTCAGAGATGGAGATGAAGCTGACTCTGCCTCACCTGCAATCATGTGGTCAAGACTGGGCAGCAGAATGGTCACAGATACATGGTTGCCTAACCGTTTTGTTGCCTGCTTTCCTAGTTCTGAATCTACTCAGCTGGGCAGACACTTGCCTTCAGAAAGCTCCTCCACTCCATCTCGTTCACAAGTGCTGTCAGGGTTGGAGTCAAAGAACAGAACACGCAAAATCTCTGTGCCTTCTGCTGACATTCGGGCTTTTTTCACAAAGCCAAAGGCAGCCAAACTGGATTAGTTGTCATAGTTATTTCCTGTGGCCTGCTTTGTGTATACTATATATCCCAACCTTTTTTTTTTTAACTACAATTACAAATGATTGTACCTGTGTTACATGTGTCTTTATAGTTTTTAAGACTTTGTGGTTCACCATCCTGGCAAAGACTAGCAACACATGCTACTGCTCCCTCCTCTTACTAAATAGATAGACACAGAAGATTTTTTTTGTGGCATAACCTCATGCGTGTTTTCAAATGGTGAACTGTGTGACGACTTCTTCCAAAATCATGGCACAACAAAACATTTGATACAAACTATAAAGTATGCACAAAGTATGCACAGTATGAGACTGACCTGTAAAAAGAATGTACATACTATGAATTTAATCAAAAGACTTCAATGTAGCATCAAAATAGTTGAAAAGAAATGAGAGTTTTCAGAGAGCAGGACAAATGTGAGTGCATTCTTCGGCAGCTATACCTATGTGTGTGAAGGTCCATCAGAGTGAACTGTGGATACTGCTGGTTTATTGTTTTAAGGAAGACTGACTTCATCAATAAGCAGGTGTTTTACATGTGATGTTGGCGGAAGGTTAAACTAACAGGAAGAAGGTTGCTGCAGCATAGATGCAAGGTAAATTGCCTTTGTCCTTTACATTTTTAATTTGTTAATGTGTATGATGCTGGTTGAAATAAGCATGGGTCATTACCTTATATGTTCAATCATTTGTATTTGATTTATAGCATTATATACTACTACATATTTACACCTTATTTTAGGACCCTAGTTCTTAAAATTTAAGCAGCTTTTGAGCATTTGTTCTGGTTTGATTTTTTTAGAGCGAAAGGGGGATAACAGTGTTTTTTATACATTTTTATGCCCATATTATTCTTAAAAAAGCTTCAGCTTCAGGGGGCGGAGCCCCCTGACCCCCGCCAGCGCGTTGCCCCTGGACCCCACTGGGGGCATAGCGGCCCCCAGACCCCCGGCAAAAATCTTCTCTTTTTGGGGGGAAACTAGTTTTCATCCCTGTGACTGACAATGTTACATGCTACACAACACAGCCTTCAGCAACTGACAATGTTACATGCTACACAACACAGCCTTCAGCAACTGACAATGTTACATGCTACACAACATAGCCTTCAGTGACTGACAATGTTACATACTACACAACACAGCCTTCAGTGACTGACAATGTTACATGCTACACAACACAGCCTTCAGTGACTGACAATGTTACATGCTACACAATACACAGTCTTCAGCAACTGACAATGTTACATGCTACACAACACACAGCCTTCAGTGACTGACAATGTTACATGCTACACAACACACAACCTTCAGTGTCAGACAATGTCACACACAAATCTGCTATCTCCTGTCACACACAAATCTGCTATCTCCTTCAAAATGATCTATGTCTTGAGAGTGGAGCGGTGGCTTACTGGTAATGCGCCTGACTTGGAAGCGGGTATCTACAGGTTTGAATCTTGTGTTTACAGACCAGGACTTTCCTATCCTTTAGATCTGGGAGCTAGTATTTCAGTTGAGACAATTAACTGATATCTTGTGTTCAACATGCACTTAGCACACTTAAAAGAATCCATGACAACAAAAGGGTTTACCTTATCAAATTTTTTTGAAAGTCCACTTTGATAATGATGATAATTAAAAAAAAACAACAAAAAAAACCTTCAGTGAAAAAATAGGCAAAAAAAAAATGTATGGGTGGCATTGCACCATAGCTATGTGCTCTCCATGTAAGCAGCTGGAATTTCACATGGAGAAAGCTGTTGTGACAAAATTAATACAATACAATGTCTTTACTGAGAGTTCATGCCTTTTTTTCCCACCATGTTGGTGGCCTCTTCAGTTCAGGTCTCTTCAGTCAACAGACACAGGGGGACATGTTCGTGGTCTCTTCAGTCAACAGACACAGGGGGACATGGTGGTCTCTTCAGTCAACAGACACAGGGGGACATGGTGGTCTCTTCAGTCAACAGACACAGGGGGACATGTTTGTGGTCTCTTCAGTCAACAGACACAAGGGGACATGTTTGAGGTCTCTTCAGTCAACAGACACAGGGGGACATGTTTGAGGTCTCTTCAGTCAACACACACAGGGGGACATGTTTGAGGTCTCTTCAGTCAACAGACACAGGGGGACATGTTTGTGGTCTCTTCAGTCAACAGACACAGGGGGACATGTTTGTGGTCTCTTCAGTCAACAGACACAAGGGGACATGTTTAAGGTCTCTTCAGTCAACAGACACAGGGGGACATGTTTGAGGTCTCTTCAGTCAACAGACACAAGGTGACATGTTTGAGGTCTCTTCAATCAACAGACACTGGGGGACATGTTTGTGGTCTGTTCAGTCAACAGACACAAGGCGACATGTTTGTGGTCTCTTCAGTCAACAGACACAAGGCGACATGTTTGAGGTCTCTTCAGTCAACAGACACAAGGGGACATGTTTGAGGTCTCTTCAATCAACAGACACTGGGGGACATGTTTGAGGTCTCTTCAGTCAACAGACACAGGGTCATGTTTGAGGTCTCTTCAATCAACAGACACGGGGTCATGTTTGAGGTCTCTTCAGTCAACAGACACAAGGCGACATGTTTGTGGTCTCTTCAGTCAACAGACACAGGGGGACATGGTGGTCTCTTCAGTCAACAGACACGGGGACATGTTTGAGGTCTCTTCAGTCAACAGACACAAGGGGACATGTTTGAGGTCTCTTCAGTCAACAGACACAAGGCGACATGTTTGTGGTCTCTTCAGTCAACAGACACAAGGTGACATGTTTGAGGTCTCTTCAATCAACAGACACTGGGGGACATGTTTGAGGTCTCTTCAGTCAACAGACACAAGGGGACATGTTTGAGGTCTCTTCAGTCAACAGACACAGGGGGACATGTTTGAGGTCTCTTCAGTCAACAGACACAAGGGGACATGTTTGAGGTCTCTTCAGTCAACAGACACAGGGGACATGTCTGAGGTCTCTTCAGTCAACAGACACAAGGGGGACATGTTTGTGGTCTCTTCAGTCAACAGACACAAGGGGACATGTCTGAGGTCTCTTCAGTCAACAGACACACGGGGACATGTCTGAGGTCTCTTTAGTCAACAGACACAAGGGGACATGTCTGAGGTCTCTTCAGTCAACAGACACACGGGGACATGTCTGAGGTCTCTTCAGTCAACAGACACAAGGGCAACATGTCTGAGGTCTCTTCAGTCAACAGACACAGGGGGACATGTTTGAGGTCTCTTCAGTCAACAGACACAAGGTGACATGTTCGTGGTCTCTTCAGTCAACAGACACAGGGGGACATGTTTGAGGTCTCTTCAGTCAACAGACACAGGGACATGTTTGAGGTCTCTTCAGTTAACAGACACAGGGGGACATGTTTGAGGTCTCTTCAGTCAACAGACACAAGGGGACATGTTTGTAGTCTCTTCAGTCAACAGACACAGGGGGACATGTTTGAGGTCTCTTCAGTCAACAGACACAAAGGTACATGTTTGAGGTCTCTTCAGTCAACAGACACAAGGGGACATGTCTGAGGTCTCTTCAGTCAACAGACACAAGGGGACATGTTTGTGGTCTCTTCAGTCAACAGACACAAGGGGACATGTCTGAGGTCTCTTCAGTCAACAGACACAGGGGGACATGTCTGAGGTCTCTTTAGTCAACAGACACAAGGGGACATGTCTGAGGTCTCTTCAGTCAACAGACACAGGGGGACATGTCTGAGGTCTCTTCAGTCAACAGACACAAGGCGACATGTCTGAAGTCTCTTCAGTCAACAGACACAGGGGGACATGTTTGAGGTCTCTTCAGTCAACAGACACAGGGGGACATGTCTGAGGTCTCTTCAGTCAACAGACACAAGGGGACATGTTTGAGGTCTCTTCAGTCAACAGACACAGGGGGACATGTTTGAGGTCTCTTCAGTCAACAGACACAGGGGGACATGTTTGAGGTCTCTTCAGTCAACAGACACAAGGGGACATGTTTGAGGTCTCTTCAGTCAACAGACACAAGGGGACATGTTTGAGGTATATTCACACAAAAACAACACACACAGAGAAAAAAGGCATCACCAACCTGCACTGGAAATGCGTCTTGGAGTGGTGTAGGTCTGCCACCGACTCCTGCGGACCCACACCAGCTCTGTGTCCACCGTGACAGACACTGCCGGAGAGGACAGGCAGCTCTCTGTGGACGCCTGTGCAAAAAACAAACAAACAACATTTTCAGTTTCCATTTGTCAAGGTGTCATTGAGTGCACACTGATTCATATAATCTACACCAGATCTGCTGTATAAAGAAAAATAAATGTAGCAGATGCCATATCTTCACATAAACTCATGCTAATCATACCTTGAGGAAACCAACAAATCGTCAGTGCAGTTGTGACTTCGTGGTAATGCTCCTGTTTAGAAGTGAGCATTCATGAGTTGAGGTCTCACAAAGGCCGAGTTCTTTTTCTCCCTTGGTAAAGGTTCTTTCTGTTATATCAAGGACTTGTGCTTTGTGTCTGGATCAAAATAACTTAAAAAAAATATGATTTGATTCACAAAAAATATTTTTTTCAGAGTAGAGGTTCTCCAAGTGTTATAAACAACGGAATGCATTTTTTTAATTACTAAAGGCTTAAGAAGCACCATCAAAGAGATCATTATTACAGAAAAAGAAAAATTGGTAAGACCCAGCATATAATGAACACAAAACCTAAGGGATATAACCCTTGTAACTCTACTTAATATCCAAGCTTACTAGAAAATGTGATGACATCTGATTACATCTTTACACTGAATCAATGGTATCAAAAAGGTGTTTATCTTTTCAGCTCTCAAGGAAGCATGCAATACAGCATATATCTGGCAGAAGCCTTAGAATTTGAGTACCAGGTTGTTTAAAGTTCAACAATTAAATTTGCTGTGAGCAAAAAAGCAAAGTAATAAACATATAATTCAACAAACCAACTCAGAGTAATGACTAGAAGATTCAGTACTCACAGAAGGAGACAACAGCTCATTTCTTCGATTCTCTTTGTTCTGCAACTGAAAACTGAAAAAGAAGAGCAAAAAATAATCTGCATCAGAAAACTGAACTGGATTTTATATAAGTTTTCAAAAGGCATCTTTATGGATAGTTTCACATGTTGAATGATAAATACAATTTTACCAAAAGATGTATAAATGATGATGTCAATCTTTAAAAACTGAACCACCATCCCCACAAAGGTTTTATCACAAGGTTGATGAAGATTGATTGCATGGCTCAAGCTAAAAGCTCGACAAGAATTTTACTGTGTATTATGTGATTCTGCAACGTTTATTTTGGAATTTTAACTTGGTTTCCATGGCCAGTCAATATATCTAGTTCTGATGCAAGGCATGAGCTCCAGGCTTAAAGGTTATAAGTTAGAAGCAGTGAATTCCTAAGCACTGGAAAGCAGGGCCCAATCCTCTCCTTCCACCACGTGACCTTCCCTGATGGAAGACAGGTACCCATTCACACCTGGGTGGAGTGAGGACAGTCAGAGTTCAAGTGCTTTTCCTGAGGACACAACACGGGTCCTTGAAACCTGATCATTGGTGAACATTGGATCACAAGTCCAATACCTGTCTGATTCCGCCACGTCTCCTCCACTAGTCTACAATTTAATTTTCATTCAACTCAAAATATATATCAGCACACCGATTTGGGAATATCATTCAGTAATAAGACAGACCACAGTGGGGACATGCTGTCCCTAGGGAGAGCAGCGTGAATTGTTGTGACAAAAAGTAATACACCACCACAACCTACCTCTGGAAAAGCTGTCTGCCATGATCAGGGCTCTGCTCGTCACAGAAATCATACACAGTGAACTGTTCCGCAGTCAAAGCTTTTCCTGACTGCGAGCAGGACTTCGGACTCTGTACAGTACGCACGTCCCTCTGAGTGTTCTTCCTCTTCTTTGCTCCACACCTCTTCCTCCCTTTGCCCCCCTTCCTTTTCTTGGTGATGCCAAGGTCTGTTGATGGCGCTGGTTGGTGTTGGAGTGTCACTTCCGAATCGGAGTCTGTAGGTCTCTTGTTCTTTGTCGACATAGACACTGCCTGGGACGACTGCTGCTGCTGAGGAAGAACAGCCACCATAGGGGAGGGCTTGGGCTTGGAAAAGAGGCTGGCTCTGTCCAGTTTGGAGAGAGGGGAGATTTTGCCCATCCCTTTTCTTCCCTGCAGCAGGGGATATCCCTTGGCGGTGGCGGTGGTCGGGAGGCAGGAAGCCTGGGCTGAAGGCGCCAGCATGGTCATGGTTCTGGTGAAAGGTCGGTGGTGGTCCGCAGTGGTGGGCGGCAGGGCACGGTTTGAGAGCTGGGTGTCCTTCTGAAGCCTCCTCACTTCCTCCACGTGATTCCTGTGCATCTCTTCCAGCTGTTTCTTGATGTCGGTGTGGTACTCCTCAATCTTCTCCTCAAACTCTGGCATGGTCAGAAGAGTGGGCGCGTCCGTGTCACCCACACATTGTCTCTCTTGGAACTGCTTGGTGATGGACTGCATGCCTTCAGTGATCACGCTGAGGAGAGACTGGTGTAGGGAACGTAGCTGCTGCTGTTGTTTCTGGGCCTGTTGCTGCCACATGGCCTGAAGGTTCTTCTCTGTGGTTTTGGTCTGCTTCTGGAGGAGGGCTTGCAGGTCTTTCTTCACGGCTGCTGCTGCCACCGCGGCGGTGCCTTCGTTCGATCCCGAGGAGGTGAGGGTAGAGGTACAGTCTGCCAGCGCCCTCTCCAGCAGCCTCTCAAGGTCGTGGGTGTGGATGGAGCAGGCCTCTGACAGCTGGTCCTGCAGGCCGCACCGCCACTCCTTCTCCCCTCGCTGCACCTCCTTCCGCAGGCCGCCCAGGTCCTTCTGCAGCCTGAACACAGGCACACATTCACACATGTGAGGGAATATGTGTACGTGGATGGGATGTTGCTTATTCAATTTACCATCATGAAGCAAAATCTTGACTTGACACACAGCATTACCCAGTGCACTTAGTCAGGCCTTGAGTGCATGCATATATATTTGTGTACCTGTCCAAGTGGGTTTCTTCTACAGAATGTTGCAAGAGGACAACACTCTTGTTGCCAAGGGTTCTTTTTCAGTGTGCCAAGTGCATGCTGCACACAGGAGCTCGATTCATCATCTCCTCCAAACCGCTAGATGCTCAGTTCAATTTTCCAGTTAAACTTGGTAGAAAGGGTGAGAGTGGGATTCGAACCCTGTACTGGCAGATGAGCATCTTAACCATTCTGCCTCCTTCCTCCACACACATACACACACACACTTCACCCACTTGGTTGGCACACTCTTTACCAGTCACCGTAAGCTGCTCTGTGGCAATGTTTGCAGGTGATGGTTCATGTATGGAAACACAAATGAGGCAGAATGAAATACAATGCAAAATGGGCACAGCACATTCAGAATGAATGAGATTGCCCTAGAGGTGCAGGGTACTGGAAATATAATGAAACAAGGATTATAATAACTTAAAAACAACAACAAACTAACAGCTATGCACTCAACATCTATCAAGCAACATATCCATCATGCACAGCTAAGTATTGATTCTGAACATAATAAATGACAACATTTTGTCTCTAAAACAGATTAAAAAAAATAAGAGACCAGATCTTCCCCACTACTTATCTAGAAAAGTTGCAAAAGCAACATGTTACCACAGTTTCTACATCTAAAAATATTTTGTTGACATGTGTTTCTTTGAACAAGTGAATGAGGATCTAAGAAAGAAACACAGGGGTTTTCTATACGCAGATTTTTAGGGGTATTAATACCACCTGACATTCATGTAGCAATGTACAGAGAGGCTCCAAACCACCCAATCAGTCATTCGGATGAGACGATAAACCGAGGTCCCATGTGCAGCATGCAATTAGCGCACAAAAAAAGGACCCCCTGCAAGAAAAGGGTTGTCCCTGGCAAAATTCTGTAGAAAAATCCACTTGGATAGGAAAACAAATAAAACTGCAAGCAGAAAAAAAATTCAAAAAAAGAAAGAAAAAGAGTGGCGCTCTCAGTGTAGTGACGCGCTCTCCCTGGGGAGAGCAGCCCAAATTCACACAGAGAAATCTGTGTCACAAAAAAAGAGTAATACAATACTTCTTTGTTTGAGGGCTGCAACTCATAAAATGTTCACTCACATGTACATGAGTGGGCTTTTATGTGCATGACTGTTTTTACCCCACCATGTAGGCAGTCATATTCCGTTTTCAGGGGTGTGCATACTGGGTATGTTCTTGTTTCCATAACCTACTGAACGCCGACATGAATTACATGATCTTTAACATGTGTATTTATCTTCTGTTTGCATATACACACAAAGGGGGTTCAGGCACAAGCAGGTCTGCACATATGTTGCCCTGGAAAATCAGAAAAATCTCCACCATTTACACACCAGGTGCCATTACCGAGATTTGAACCCGGGAACCAAAGATTGAAAGTCCAAGGCTATAACCACTTGACTGTTGAGCACATCGTAATACAATACAATGTATACCTTTTCTCCGTGTCTCTGAGGAGTTTCTGGGTGGCTGTCTTCCACTCCTTGCAGTCCTTGGCCTGTGCTGTCATCTGACTGTGGTACCGGTTCAGCTGCTCACTGTGCTGCTCTGACGCTTCCCGCGTCACCTCCAGGATTTCCTGCACACACATGTAGATAGCAGTATTGTCGTTATTGTTATCATCATCATCATCATGACGCTTCCCGCGTCACCTCCAGGATTTCCTGCACACACATGTAGATAGCAGTATTGTCGTTATTGTTATCATCATTATCATCATCATCATCATGACGCTTCCCATGTCACCTCCAGGATTTCCTGCACACACATGTAGATAGCAGTATTGTCGTTATTGTTATCATCATCATCATCATCATCATCCTGACGCTTCCCGCGTCACCTCTAGGATTTCCTGCACACACATTCACAGCAGTATTGTGATGATGATTATTATTATTGTATCATCATCATCTTCAGCATTATTGTTGTTGTTTGTTGTTGTCAAAGTTGTTGGTGGTGGTTGTGTTATCATTATCAGTATTATTATCATTCTTAGTATTATTGTAGTTGTTGTCATAATTAATATTAGTAGTAGTATTGTTGATGTTGTTATTATTATCAGTAGTAGTATTGTTGTTGTTGTTAATTGTTTTTGTTGTGGTTTTATTCAAAACTTACAAAAATAAGTCCCATAAAAACTTTCACATATGCTGGTCATGTTTATTGCATGTGAAATTTGTTTTCTTCAAATAATTGAAAGGAAAAAGGAAAAAAAAAGAAAGAAACTACACACAACACACACACACAAGAAAAAAAACAAAAAACACAAAACACACACACATTCACATTCACTGAGAAATAATAAAAGAAGACAGAGAGAGAGGGAGTAGGTAAAAAAAAAAAAAAAAGGAAAAAAAGACACAAGAGAGACTGACAGAAACATAGAAAGAGGTCAAACTATGTTCACACAGCAGTATCATGGCAGCACCTGACAGTGATATGCATGTTGTGCAAGCAAGCATTCTCTCGTCTTTATCTTTTAACTTCTGTTGCTATATACTAGCCTAACCAACTACACAGGGCCATATCAAGGTCGAAATACAACCTAGGCTAAATAACAAACAACAGAAGGCAGATGACAAAAATCAGAAACCCACAATTGTCACAACACATGAAGGTAATAACATTTACACTACAGAAAGGGATCAGGGGTTTACCATCAGTTTGTTCTCCACGGTCAGCTGTGGTGATAGCATCTCTTGGCGCACAGCTTGGGCCACCTGCTTCATGTCTCTTGGTCTGTCCGCATCTTCCAGCTGACCCTGTAGCTGCTTGATCACTGCCTCTTTCTGTACACGCACCACATTTCATATGTATTTTTAACTGCCTCTTTCTGTACACACACCACATTTCATATGTAGTTTTAACTGCCTCTTTCTGTACACGCACCACATTTCATATGTAGTTTTAACTGCCTCTTTCTGTACACGCACCACATTTCATATGTAGTTTTAACTGCCTCTTTCTGTACACGCACCACATTTCACATGTAGTTTTAACTGCCTCTTTCTGTACACGCACCACATTTCATATGTGTTTTTAACTGCCTCTTTCTGTACACGCACCACATTTCATATGTGTTTTTAACTGCCTCTTTCTGTACACGCACCACATTTCATATGTATTTTTAACTGCCTCTTTCTGTACACGCACCATATTTTATATGTATTTTTAAACAAACACATATATATGTACACAAACATAGGCTTTCACACTCACATACACACACATATTATTGATATACTGATTTGTTTTTCAAGTTCTCAAGGCCTAACCAGTGCATTAGGTTTACAGAAATCTGTACGAAACAAAATTATTATCAAGCATACAAAAATCATAAATAACAAATAAAGGGTCTAGAAAGCAAAAAGACTATTTAAAAAGGAAAAAACAACAACAACCTCACACTCACATCTATACAACATTACAATAAACAAGACATACAGACAGACTGTTTCATGAACCCACACATGCTTGCATGCACACAATCACACACACATACACACACACACACACACTTAATGAAAACACAAAAGTATAAAAGCTAGAAAAAGAAAAGATGACAAAGTGAAAATCACTCTAAAACAACACACAAGATTCCTGTGAAAGAAAACACACCAAACTGAAAATCATTCTAAAACAACACTGAAGACGGAAGGTGTTGTATCCCTGACACTTCAGAACACAAAACAGTACACTTCACTCAAACTTCTATGTGTTGTATCCCTGCCACTTCAGAACACAAAACAGTACACTTCACTCAAACTTCTATGTGTTGTATCCCTGACACTTCAGAACACAAAACAGTACACTCAAACTTCTATGTGTTGTATCCCTGACACTTCAGAACACAAAACAGTACACTCAAACTTCTATGTGTTGTATCCCTGACACTTCAGAACACAAAACAGTACACTTCACTCAAACTTCTATGTGTTGTATCCCTGACACTTCAGAACACAAAACAGTACACTTCACTCAAACTTCTATGTGTTGTATCCCTGACACTTCAGAACACAAAACAGTACACTCAAACTTCTATGTGTTGTATCCCTGACACTTCAGAACACAAAACAGTACACTCAAACTTCTATGTGTTGTATCCCTGACACTTCAGAACACAAAACAGTACACTCAAACTTCTATGTGTTGTATCCCTGACACTTCAGAACACAAAACAGTACACTCAAACTTCTATGTGTTGTATCCCTGACACTTCAGAACACAAAACAGTACACTCAAACTTCTATGTGTTGTATCCCTGACACTTCAGAACACAAAACAGTACACTCAAACTTCTATGTGTTGTATCCCTGACAGTTCAGAACACAAAACAGTACACTTCACTCAAACTTCTATGTGTTGTATCCCTGACACTTCAGAACACAAAACAGTACACTTCACTCAAACTTCTATGTGTTGTATCCCTGACACTTCAGAACACAAAACAGTACACTCAAACTTCTATGTGTTGTATCCCTGACACTTCAGAACACAAAACAGTACACTCAAACTTCTATGTGTTGTATCCCTGACACTTCAGAACACAAAACAGTACACTCAAACTTCTATGTGTTGTATCCCTGACACTTCAGAACACAAAACAGTACACTCAAACTTCTATGTGTTGTATCCCTGACACTTCAGAACACAAAACAGTACACTCAAACTTCTATGTGTTGTATCCCTGACACTTCAGAACACAAAACAGTACACTCAAACTTCTATGTGTTGTATCCCTGACACTTCAGAACACAAAACAGTACACTCAAACTTCTATGTGTTGTATCCCTGACAGTTCAGAACACAAAACAGTACACTTCACTCAAACTTCTATGTGTTGTATCCCTGACACTTCAGAACACAAAACAGTACACTCAAACTTCTATGTGTTGTATCCCTGACACTTCAGAACACAAAACAGTACACTTCACTCAAACTTCTATGTGTTGTATCCCTGACACTTCAGAACACAAAACAGTACACTCAAACTTCTATGTGTTGTATCCCTGACACTTCAGAACACAAAACAGTACACTTCACTCAAACTTCTATGTGTTGTATCCCTGACACTTCAGAACACAAAACAGTACACTCAAACTTCTATGTGTTGTATCCCTGACACTTCAGAACACAAAACAGTACACTTCACTCAAACTTCTATGTGTTGTATCCCTGACACTTCAGAACACAAAACAGTACACTCAAACTTCTATGTGTTGTATCCCTGACACTTCAGAACACAAAACAGTACACTCAAACTTCTATGTGTTGTATCCCTGACAGTTCAGAACACAAAACAGTACACTCAAACTTCTATGTGTTGTATCCCTGCCACTTCAGAACACAAAACAGTACACTCAAACTTCTATGTGTTGTATCCCTGACACTTCAGAACACAAAACAGTACACTCAAACTTCTATGTGTTGTATCCCTGACACTTCAGAACACAAAACAGTACACTCAAACTTCTATGTGTTGTATCCCTGACACTTCAGAACACAAAACAGTACACTCAAACTTCTATGTGTTGTATCCCTGACACTTCAGAACACAAAACAGTACACTCAAACTTCTATGTGTTGTATCCCTGCCACTTCAGAACACAAAACAGTACACTTCACTCAAACGTCTATGTGTTGTATCCCTGACACTTCAGAACACAAAACAGTACACTCAAACTTCTATTCTCACTACAGCCAGCTGCCTCTCTGCCTCCTGCAGCTTGTCCTTGCTCTGCCTCCCCTCCTCAATGGCCTGCAGCATCCTCTCCTCATGCCGCCACACATCCTCCAGGACTGAAAACCAAAAAGAATGAATCTGAGCACACAGGTTCGGATCCCACACTCATCCCCGAAAACAGAGTATGGCTGCCTACATGATGGGGTAAAAATGGTCATACATGTAAAAGCCCACTCGTGTACATATTGAATGGGGGAGTTGCAGCCCACGAACGAAGAAGAAGAAGAAGAATCCCACATTCGCCAGTACTTTTTTTGCCTGTCCACTAAACCTGGAGTGGTGGTTTATGAATGTGAGATGATAAATCAAGGTCCTGTGTGATGCATGCACTTTGTGCACCTTGATAGGAAAACACGGCCACATGTCCTCCAGGACTGAAAAAAACAAAACATGTCCGTCTGCCTAGGAAGCGAGAGAAGGTGAAGGTTTGAATCCTCACTAATGTTTTCTCTCTATCCACTACACCTTGTATACTGTTATGAATGTAAGTCATTTGGATGAGATGATAAACCAAGGTTCTGTGTGTAACATGCACTTTGTGCACCTTGATAGGAAAACGCTGCCACATGTCCTCCAGGAAAAACCCCTGGAAGCGAGAGAATTTGAGCACACATGTTCAAATCCTCGTCAGTGTTTTCTCTCCATCCACTACACCTTGTGTTGGTGGTATGATAGTTAGTCATATGGATGAGATGAGAAAACCGAGGTCCTGTGTGTAGCATGCACTTTGTGCACGTAAAAGTGCCCACGGCAATGAAAGGGTTGTCCCTGGCTAAATTCTGTAGGAAAATCCGCCTTGATAGGAAAATGCGTACACCAGCAGGCATAATTTTTTTTTTTTTCCAAAAAGGAAAAAAAGTGGCACTGCACTCCTGTGGCAAAGCTCTCTTCCCAGGGAGAGCAGTCAAAATTTCACACAGAGAAATATGTAGTGACAATACAGTAATTCAATACAACACAATACAATACCGTGAGTTATAAATCATGGGGGTTCCCAGGGACTCTTTTACCCTAAATCTACCTTCAATGGGTCGCTCTAATGCTGCATATTTTAATCAAATTTGCATTTCTGCACACACACACACAAATGCAGGCACATCTTCCAGTCATAACTGTCTATAGATTTCTGGACCAATAAGCAGCAGAGCTGGCATCAGACTGAAGCCCAGATACACGATTTTCTCTCTATATATCAGTTTATGAGTTCATTCCAGAAATGTTTTGAATATCCCAGGAACCTGCTCAGTGAGAAAACAAAGCAACAGGGACACATAGATATCTATGCGTCATCAGAATAAATCAAAATATTGTCACTAACAAGCAGGTCAAATCAACTGATCCTGACTTGAAGAAAAAAAGAAGACTTAAAAATATAAAGTGAACAACATACTGGGTTGGAAATTTTCGGATGATGCCATCCTTCAGCAGTTCAGATAAGTGACATCGTGTCATCATATGCATTTAGGTCGACGTTACACCACAGCATATGCACAAAAAAAAGAAGCAAGAAAATGATGTATATATATACAAAAAAGATCTATCCAGAAGCGAAGCCACAACAGACTTAAACACTCACAAGCTTTCATGGTATCAGTCAACTTCTCTCCAGAGAATTCAGTCTGCGAGTCCAGTTTCTCTTTCACAGCAGTCAGGGTACTTTTGACCTGAGGTAACATTTCGTCATGTTTTACTGAAAATTGTTTTGATCATGTGCATGAGATATAATCATTTTACATTCTTCATGTACTTTGAAAACACACACTCATGCAAGCCACCAAGCACAACAATATGAAAGAATGTGTACATGTGCGCACAGACACACAGAGAGTTAGATGAAATAACATGGCTGTGTTCATGGACAGAACACAACCACACAGTTGCACAGAAATATATGTATACAAGCACTGCACACAAACACACACAGTCATACTCTCACATACATGCATGCATATGCACAAATTTTTTACTTTAAACACACGGACAACTGTTCAGAATATTCTTCACTCTTCCTCTTCTGAGGACGATGAATAAAGGTGGGTTTTTTAACTTTAAAAAAGAGCTAGAGGCATCATAATGATGATAATGATCATCACTGACACAGCTAGTCTCAAAAGACAACACTGGGGGCAAGGCCTGACCAGCATGTTGGGCTGACCAGTGTGTCAAGTTTACGCCTTGTCAGACATCTGCTCCTTTCTGGTGTGGCATGTATGAATCAGTCTGCAGGCTTTGATGCCTCCTTGACACAAGGAAGGTGGTGGAATGGCTAATATGCTTCTCTGCTGTGTTCAATAGGGTCTGCAGGCTTTGATGCCTCCTTGACACAAGGAGGAAGGTGGTGGAATGGCTAATATGCTTCTCTGCTGTGTTCAATAGGGTCTGCAGGCTTTGATGCCTCCTTGACACAAGGAAGGTGGTGGAATGGCTAATATGCTTCTCTGCTGTGTTCAATAGGGTCTGCAGGCTTTGATGCCTCCTTGACACAAGGAGGAAGGTGGTGGAATGGCTAATATGCTTCTCTGCTGTGTTCAATGGGGTCTGCAGGCTTTGATGCCTCCTTGACACAAGGAAGGTGGTGGAATGGCTAATATGCTTCTCTGCTGTGTTCAATAGGGTCTGCAGGCTTTGATGCCTTCTTGACACAAGGAAGGTGGTGGAATGGCTAATATGCTTCTCTGCTGTGTTCAATAGGGTCTGCAGGCTTTGAAGCCTCCTTGACACAAGGAGGAAGGTGGTGGAATGGCTAATATGCTTCTCTGCTGTGTTCAATAGGGTCTGCAGGCTTTGATGCCTCCTTGACACAAGGAGGAAGGTGGTGGAATGGCTAATATGCTTCTCTGCTGTGTTCAATAGGGTCTGAGTATGATTCCCGCTCTCGCCCTTTCTCCCAAGTTTGACTGGAAAATGAAACTGAGCCTCTAGTCATTTGGATGAGATGATAAATTGAGGCCCCATGTGCAGCATGCACAAGGCGCACTGAAAAAGAGCCCATGGCAACAAAAGTGTTGTCCTCTGGCAAATTCTGTTGAAAAAATGCACTCTGATAGGTACACAAATATACATGCATGCACTCAAGGCCTGACTAAGTGTGTTAGGTTATGCTGCTGGTCTGGCATCTGCCTAGCAGACTTGGTGTAGAGTATATGGATTCATCTGAACACAGTGGCACCTCATTGAGAAACTGAGACTGAAAATGAAAGTGGAGGCATACCAAGGCAGAAATCAAGACGATGACATATCATGTCTATCTAAAAAGGAAGAAGTGCAAAACATAGAAAGAAAGCACAACAAATAAAGAGAGAAGGTGGAACAAGACAGATACAGTACCTCCTTGTTACAGTCCTGGACAATGTTCACCACTTGCTGCATGAGATCCCTGTGGAAAGGATGTGGGGAAAAAACACACCACAGGTTACAAAATCCTTATGACAAAAAGCTCTTTTTTCTTTGCTGACATATTATGATATATGTCATAATTCCACAGAGACATATTTTCTTAGTTTAGGAAAACCAATAGTATGGGTGTGACAGCTGAGTAGTTAGAGTGTTCTAAGAGTGAATGTATAGGAAGCTGCAGTCTATGAAAGCATGAATGCAGAAGAAGAAGAAGAAGAAGAAGAAGAAGAAGAGGAAGAAGAGGAAGAAGAAGAAGAAGAAAGAAGAAGATTAACAACAAGAAGAAGAACAAGAAGAAGAAAAATACTATAAGAATTGAGAGGGTTTTTCTCTCTTCTTTTTCATATATGGAAAATGAAGGGTTGTTGTTTTGCTGAGTAGCAACGAACACACAGAGCAGTGACAGACCTGTCCTCTGTGTCCTTTGCTCTGTTCATCTGTTGGCCAGGCAGCAGACAGGCACCACTGGTGGTGGAGGCTTTGGACTGGTCCTTTCTGAACATGGCCCCCTTGCTCATCCACTTGTCGTACATGCTCACCCTCTTGGTGACCGGGGGGAATGAGCTCTGCAAAAAAAGACACATCGGCGGCATGGGTTATAATGGCAATGCAGTTGTTTATGTTTTTAGGGACAGTGGTTTGTTGTTATGATGGTAATGTGTGTTTACTATGACAGTGGTTTGTTGAAGATTACATTCATGACAAGGACCCAATGCTCAGCTTATAAGTTATATCACAGGTTGACGTATGTTTACAGTTGGGCCAACAGCAAAGCGAGAGCTGCATGATCAATAATTTCTCCATTGCAATGGGAATTGATTTACAGCTTAGTCTTTTGTGAAGGACTATAACTCTTAAACTAGCAGGCAATACTGCACTGGCTCTTAGTGCTGCATTTGAGGACTAGTTGGCCTTTGGGAACCATCTCAATGCTGACTTTCCTAAATCCCTCTTGGCCAAAAGAGTGGGGATGTTAACTTGGGCAAAACACTCTCCACTATAATAAAATTCTGGCCCAGATAGTCAGGACAGCAGCTGCCTCCTCTGCTGTTCTGATGGTCATAGTTGAAAACCACTGACTATCATACAATGTTCGTAATGACAGTGGTTTGTTGAAGATTACATTCATGACTGTGGAATGTGTCCACACACGCACACACACATGCATCTGCATGTACACACACACACACACACACTCATCATTCACTTGAACTCTCATTTACTAAGAAGATGGAACATCACTTAAATAAAAGAGGAAACAGAAGAAAGAAGCAGATGTGTATTGTGTGAAATAAAACAAACAGAAGACTTCCTGACCTCTGACTGTGAGCCAGTGGAGTGGTTCTGGGTGAAGAGGTCCTGGGTCCTGACCTGAGAGAAGTCGTTCTGTGAATGCTGTCTCTGGGACAGGCTGAACAGGGCTGAGTCATTGCTGTAAGTGCTCCTGAAGCCAAAAGGCATTGATTGGTTAATTAATATGGATACTTATATCGCGCCTATCCTCGGTCACAGACCAAGCTTTAAGCACTTTATAAACACAAAGTCATTTGTGCAACAGGCTGCCTACCTGTCCCTCATTATCATCATTATTGTTATTGTCATTATTCAAATCATAATCAGCTTTTTTTTTAAAAAAAGAAAGAAAAAAAGAAAAGAAAAGAAATATGAGGACGAAGAAGAAGAAGACGAAAAACAGTATGTTCTTTTGAATGTCAAGCAAAGGGAAAATAATAAACTATTTCTTCTTCTGAGTCATTTGCAATAATAATCCACCATATATTGACTGCACCTCTGATTATTTTGGGTTTCTATAAACCTGCTGAAACAAAAGTTTGAGAGAAAGTAGAAAGTAAAAAAAACAACAACAACAAAAAATGTTCACCGAATCAGTGCATGCTTAACTCACTTTGGCCATGCACACAGAATTATGTGAGTTCACTGGACCGATGTCCAAGTGAGCTAGGTCAAGGTCATGATCACAACAGCAACCTGTCTACCCACATAAATAGTGTTATATGGAAGCCATTAAAGTGTTTTAGAGGAAGCAGTGTAGACTGTTGACAAAACCTTTTTAAAAATAATTACTATACAAGATAATAGATTGCTTTAACCTTTTATAGTTTGACCCCGAGGCCTTGACCTGCGCACTGGGTTCATGAGTAGGTCATGTATCTGCTCATTAAAAAAGACATTTTAAAAGCAGTTGTGGCGAAGCATATAAATGTACATCGGTCCACAGACTTAAAACTTTTTTTTTAATGCTTCCTATTCCTTGAAAATTGAAATATCAAATCAAAATGCTTAATCAATTTGCCTACGTCCATTGCTCACAATTAAAATCTATACAGACAAGCTTGAAATCATGGACTTTTGTCTCAGAAAAAGAAAAGCAGTTTTTCTGTTTTTGTTAACATTAAAAAAAGTAAAACTTTTTATTTTTGCAATGCTAAGCCTGACATAATCATCCCTGAAAAAGTTAAGTTATTTGCACAAAGGTATGTTTGTTTGTTTTCAGTCAGTCTTCAACGCATTTTTCATTTCTTAACTTAATTTTTAAAAATCAAGAATAAGATAGTCCAAGCGAACAAGCATGCAACTCATGAAAGAATGATCACGTAGTTTTGAACTGAAAGACATTGGACTGATTGATCACAAAAAAAGTAAATCAAAATAAGTCAGTATTGATCACAAAAAAAGTAAATCAAAATAAGTCAGTATTGATCACAAAAAAAAGTAAATCAAAATAAGTCAATTACCTTTGACTATCCGATAAAAGTTCTTGTGTTGATACAACATTTTTGAACATGTCTTTCGAGAATCTTATTTCTACACTTTTTTTTTTTTTTTTTTTTTTTTTTAAAAAAGAATACTCATTCAACCGGTCGGCTTACTTGACAACTGGAAATGATTGAGAAGCAGACGACAATTTAGCACAGGAACTTACTTGCATTACCTCTCTTGGTGAAAGCCTACAACTTCCGTCTTCAGTCACAGCGGCACATCTGTGCATCGTGCAACGGAAAATCTTACTTGACTGGTTTGTGTTTTCAATAGTTTTAATTTTGACCATGCCTTTGCCTCCTGCTCTCGCTGCTCGACTCGCCAAGCGAGGAATAATCAAAGAAGAACCAGCTCCACAGCCGACTAAACCAGGTAAGGATAAGCATTGCAGAAGTTTAATTTATCCTGAGAATGCATGATAATCGTTGTCAGATTATCCGTTTCAAATTAGACGTTTTATTCGACGAATCATTGAATTGGTTGCGCACCGTACGCGTAAGTGTGGCGTAACGTCTAAACAGTCTGTTTGGAATCACTTTATGTGATTCACACGTGGGATGATTACTGCAAACTGCCATAAAATGTTCAGTATTGAAAGATCTATTCAGAGATGAAAATGCTAAGACACGAGTGCACACACACACACACACACACACACACACACACACACACACACACACACACAGGGGAGCAGTTAACCAACACAATTATGAACCTTGAACCTTCATGAGCATATTGAAAAAACTTTGTTTCACTAACTTTCAGTTTCATTTCAAATGTTTCAGTGGAAGAAGTGGAGGAGGTGTTTGCGGAAGACTATGACGACCCAGCCAAACAAGAAGTCACAGAGTCAGAGAGCAAAATGGAGGAGGATGAAAAAGAAGTGCCAGACAATGACGAGGACGACACAGATTACGTCCACGAAGTGATCAACTGCCCCAACAAAGCGAACCCTTTCCACACCTGTGTCAAGTTCTGCAAGAACCGCTGGGGCATGAAGAGCTTCTCCCCAGAATCGGACATGCTGCGGAAAAGGGACAGAATGCTGAGGAAATACCCTCTGCCGGATGGCTGGAAAGAAGTGGCTGATCCAGAAACGTAAGACTTACCAGTTTACCTAATACCTTTGCGAAAATTTTAGAAATGATTTATTTTTGCCCCCCCCCCACCCCCCATTTTGTTTACTCACCCATGCCCTTTAACAAAAAACAACAACAAAAAACCAAAAAAACAGACACACACAATGGTTTACCACATTATTTCAAAATTGAAAACAAGCATTTTGACTTTTCTGTTACAGTGTTAGTCTTAGTGACTTAGGTATAAGACAAATTAGACCTGTAATACATTGCCATTGATTGAAATTTATTCAACAGATTTATGATTTGGTTGCTTATATTTAAGACAGAAAACATTATTTGAAATTAAATGAAATACAGTTTGAATCATGTATCATGCAATTAAAAGAAAAGAAAAGGAATTTGTAGACTGTAAAAGTGTAACATTGATAAATCAAGTAAGCATAAGTGTACTGTGTGTATGACACACTGTGTGGATCTGTGTGACACTGTGTGTGTGACACTGTGTTTTTATGCAACGTGTGTATGTGTGTATGCAGGGGAAGGTATTACTATTGGAGTCTCCAGACTGACCAGGTCAGCTGGCTGTCCCCTGCACACCCTAGAGCAGTCATCTCCATGCCTGCTGACAAACTGAGAGGTGGGTGTCACTGAGAATCAGGAACACTGCTTGAGTCGTCGCAGTGAGAGTCGTTGCAGTGACACATCTGTGTGCATGCGTGTGTGTGGTCTTCAGTTTTTACTTTTACATATTTCAGCTGTATGTAAGTGTGTGCGTGGGTGTGTTCTTCTTCAGCGATTATGTCAGATGTGTGTGTCCAAGGTTTGAAAGTGTGCGTGTATCTGTGAATTTATCTCTTATGTGCACAGGCTTGTTTGTAATGAGAATTACAGATAATACCACAAATGTGATAGCATATAATAAGTATTGGAATGATTCACTTGAAAATTGAGGAAGGCTGGCAAAAAGTAGACTTGACCTAATATTTACAGTCGATTTGACTTGGCGATCCATGTAGACTTAATGGGACATGTAAGCTGTTAAAGATAAGGGTGTTACTCCATGAATGGGGCAACAGGCTGCTGCCATTTGTGTGTGGGTGTGTGTTCAGAGCACCCAGTGACAGTGTGTGCATGTTGACATGCTGCTTTTGCAGAAACCTTGGTGTCTGCGCTGGACATTGATTTGGAGGACCAGGACGAAGACATGGAGACCATGGAAGATGAGGCTATGGAGGCTGAGAGTGATATGGTGAGGTTGTGTGTGTGTGTTGTGTGTGTGTGTTGTGTGTGTGTGTGTGTGTGTGTGTGTATGAGTGAGTGTGTGTGTGTGTGTGTGTGTGTGTGTGTGTTTTTCCACACAATCATGATAGCTCATCAATATATTTTTTTTTATACCTGTGACATCCGTTTGTGAGGTACCTTTAACTTTTTAAAACTCTTGATATTGAATATTGATACCTTTTTTGTGGTTCTTTCTGAATATATGCTGAGAGTAAATGTATGGGTTTGTTTTTAATTTATACATTTTATAGTGTGTGTACATGAGTGTGTGTTTGTGTGTATGTACGATTTTGTGACTAAATTTGTGTATGCTTGGATGGGAGAATACTTTTTATTTATTTATTATTATTATTTTTGTGTGTGTGTATGAAACAGAGTGGCAGTTCCAGTGACTCAGACTCTGAGGAAGAGAGGCGCCGATCCAGACGAGAGCCTGACAGGAAAAGACGTGATGTTCGTGAGAACCGCGGCAGGGGCTTCCGGGAAGAAAGAGAAAAACACAGAGGTTTGTTACCTCCACTTTGTTGTAACCTGGAGACTTAATAGTGTGTAGATATATGTGTTATTTTGTCTGTGTGCTGTATGTGTAACACATTGCACTGTTTGAATTTTCTTTGGCAAAAGTGTGATGTGGAAAGTAATGTATGGAAATGGATAGAGTGCTGTTTTGTGGGGATGTGTGGGGATTGATACGTAGTGACATGGTGATGTGAATACATGTGATCGTGCATGTGCTCATGTGGGTTTGCACAGGGAAAGATTTAGGTCAGAAATATCTGTGCTGCTGTGTGAAAACAATCTCATAATCGTATCATTTTTTATGAGCATGACTTCTGTAACTGTTCAAGAAGACATTGCAAATTGTCGTACAGTGCAAAGAATTTTTTGTTTTACAGCGACTCATAACATGCCTTCATACACACTTGTAGATGTGTGCTGACAAGAAAGTTTATTTCGTCAATGCTGAACATGATGTAGTAATACAAGAAGTAAGCAAGCTGCTTGTATATACATCAAACAGTCAGTGGCTGCTACTGACTGAACATTTCTTGCTGTTTGTACAGGACATGCCAGGAGAGATGAAATTGACCCAATGGATCCTGCAGCTTATTCAGATGTTCCAAGGTAAGTCATGATAAACATGCAGTCATTGACCACATTTCAGGGTAACAGGTGTGTTATGAGGAAAACACCATAAACATGTTACAACGCTTCAGATTGTAAAAGCTTGTGATAGAATTCCCTCCTCTCTGCCATCTTTCTCATTGCAGTTTGTTGTGATGTCTTGGTTATTCTCCACATTGTGTTGAAAAGGTGTGGGTTGATCTGAGGGCCTTAGTGTGAAGGGGGTTTTCAACTTTGATTATGGCCTCGTAAGGTGGCTGGGCTAAAAGCAGCGATGATTAATTGATAGAAATTTCCCCTCAGACCCTGAAACAAGGCAGATTTTTTCCCCTTAAATTTTATGCTGTTTGTATTGTTTCAAGAAAGAAGAGAGAAGGAGAGCAGCCCGAATTTTACACAGAGAAATCTGTTGTGACGAAAAGAGAAATACAATACAATACAATAGATAGGTACACAAATATATATGCATACATTCAAGGCCTGACTAAGCACGTTTGGGTTAAGCTGCTGGGTGAGGCATCTGCCTAGCAGATATGTGGTGTAGAGTATATATATGGATTTGTCCGAAACACAATAATGCCTCCTTGAGAAACTGAAACTGAAATTTGCCACTGGTGTGTGGCCTCCTGGCGACCTAACATCATTGGTTCCATGTGGACTACCAGCGCTGGGACTGAGACAGACGAACCTGGGTGTGGCCGTGTATGGGGGGGACTCTGAACGAGCAGCGTGGGAGTAATGCCACTGAAACAGTGCAGATGTTGGGGTAGCTGAAAAAGAAAAGAAAAAAAAATAGAAAGAAACTTGCCACTTAGTGTGCGTGTTGTTGTCCACAGGGGTGGGTGGACGGAGGGACTGGACACACGGGGATCTGCAAAGACAGGTGTGGACGTGACGGCATCCGGACCCCTCTTCCAGCAGCGCCCATATCCAAGCCCCGGGGACATCCTGCGAGCCAACCAGCAGCTCAAGAAGAAGACATGAGTGTATGTGTTTGTGTGTGTGTCTGTGTGTGCGTGTACATTTATGTGCGTGCTCAACGCCTGATTGGCACATTGGGTTTGATGAGAAGGTTCGGTATCTTCTGGTTTGTGTTTTTTTTGTCCCCCTGCAGATGTGGTATAGTGTATATGGATCAGTCTGTATACCTTCATGCCCCTGGAATCTGAGACATCCTGCAAGCCAACCAGCAGCTCAAGGAGAAGACATTTTGTGTGTGTGTGTGTGTGTGTGTGCGTGCATGTGTGTTCAAGTTCAAGGCCTGATCAGTACATTGGAAGATCAGGCATCAGCCCTTCTATTCTCCCCCACCCCTCCCCTCCCCTCCCATGCAGATGTGGTGTAACATATATTGATCAGTCTGTATACACCTAGACACTTCCTTGAAACAGAAACTGTGTGTGTGTGTGTGTGTGTGAGGTTCAAGGCCTGATCAGTACATTGGAATTTATGAGAAGATCAGGCATCAGCCCTTCTATTCTCCCCCACCCCTCCCCTCCCCTCCCATGCAGATGTGGTGTAACATATATTGAAACAGAAACTGTGTGTGTGTGTGTGTGTGTGTGTGTGTGTGTGCGTTTATGCTGTTCTTGGTCCTGTGTGTGTGAATCCTTTGACTGCTAAGCCTCGGCGAGATGAGATCAGTGATGCATGAAGTTGAAGTGCTGTTAGTACTTTTGGTGTGTACTTGCCTGTAGCGTAATTGATTTTACTGAGCAAAGTAATGTATTCGGGAGAGGAAGAAAACCAACTGCAGAGTGGTGACTGACATCCAGACTTGTGCATGCGCTCCTGTCTTACCTCAGTCAGGTGATGGCGCTTCAGTGACGATCATATTGTCAGCACAAGACAAGGGGTTAAAGAAATGTGACACTGAGCAGCTTCAGTTTGGTGTCAGTCTCAAGGTGTCGCCACAGCATGCGACTGATCCACATACTTCACATCACATGTGCAGGAAGTTGATGCCTGACCTCGGTGTAGACCCAGTGTAGCTGGTGAATGCCTTGAGACATTGATCTTGCTTGTGTTTTGTTTCTCTTCATTTTCTGGGCTTTCTTTTTTTGCCTTTGTAAGAAAAAAATGTCATCATTTGAACGCTTGTGTGCATGTGGCTATGGTGAGAGTCTTGTGAGCATGTGTGCGTGTGTATATTACATTATTAGAGAGATGGAGAGAAATAAAGGACAGTCTGCAGATAGTGGTTAAAATGGATTATTGCAGATGGAATCACCATGCCTGAAAATGTTCACCTTGAATAGTCGATGGAATAGTTAGCTTTTGGGCAGAAATATACGCAGATGTTTGCTTTTGGGCAGAAATATAGGCAGATGTTAGCTTTTGGGTAGAAATATAGGCAGATGTTCATGGAGAAAAGTGAAACAGGTACTGATGAAGCGGAGCCCTACAGAAAATAAAGTAAGTTTAACTGCCTTTTATTTGGATTGTTTTTTTAATGATGAAATGAGGTGCTGTTGATGGTGGAGATGATCATTACAGTTCATATAGCATATTGAACAGTATGGTTGGTTGATTTCTCTGTGAAAAGGATCGCTGTCATTGTTTTGAAAATAAAGCCAATTGTTAGAAATAAGTGTTTCTCTTGAAGAGCTCTGTGTTTGTGATTGTGTGTATTTGTTTGAGGTGTGTGTGTGTGTGTGTGTGTGTGTGTGTGATTGAGCGAATGTAAGTTTGTGTGTGTATATGTGAGTGAGATTTCATCATGGTTGACACCAGTGAATTCAAGTTGTTATTATTGCTATGTCATGCGTTTCACTTGAAAGACAGACAGAATCGTATACCTTGGCTCTTCACCAGAAACTCCTGTACGTAAATAAGAATCTGCATTTTTTTCTATGTAAATGCACACACACATTTGTTGCAGTGTATTACATTTGTTGCAGTGTATTACTTTTTTGTCACAACATATTTCTTGGTTTGACAACCAGGGCTGTTCTCTCCCAGGGATAGTGCACCACCAAAGTGCAGCACCACTTTTTAGTTATTATTATCATTATTGAATTGTTGCTGGGGTTTTTCTGACAGAGTGGAATCTTTTATACGCATTAAGTGCATTTTGCACATACAACCTAGATTCATCGTTATGTCCAAATGACTAGCACCCAGATCACCATTTAAGGTGTAAAGAAAGGGGAGTTCAAAGACCCTGGTCTATTTATCAAACATAGTTCAAACCCATGGTTCAACCACATCAACAGGCCACAGTTGCATTCATTCTGTCTGTCTCTACCTCTCTCTCTTGTCTCTGTCTTTCACTCTCTAACCCCCTTGATCCCCAACTCCTAGGTCTCCCCTGACCAAACTTACCTTCCCCAGAGCCCCTATTGACACACCAAATACCTCCCCCCCCCCCCCCCCCCAAATCTGTGCTCTGCTCTTGACCCAACTACCTTCCGTGTTGCAACACTGCACTCTCCCCTTGACCAAACTACCATCTCCAGGAGCCAGTTGCATTGCTCAGACGGAAGAGCCTAATATGGTCGTAACCTGCTACTAACTGTGTGTAGTATGGAACTGAACAATGGCGTAGTTCGGTTAATGTAGGCATTTATTCACATGTAACTGTCAAAAAGTTAGAACCAAGCATTGCAGCTGGCACCTGATCTCCACTTTACCCCACTATCTTTCGCAAACCTCTTTGCCCCCCCACCCCCCCACACCCCGCCGCCCCTCCCACACTCTAACTTCACACTCCTTGACCACTTGACTCTCCCCCCCCCCCCACTCCCCACTATCTTCTCATTCCCCAAACCCTCTACTCCCCCATCTTCCCCAAAACCACATGCCCCCCCCCCCTCCCACTCCCCACTATCTTCTCATTCCCCCAAACCCCCTACTCCCCCATCTTCCCCAAAACCACATGCCCCCCCCCTCCCACTCCCCACTATCTTCTCATTCCCCAAACCCCCCTACTCCCCCATCTTCCCCAAAACCACATGCCCCCCCCCTCCCACTCCCCACTATCTTCTCATTCCCCAAGCCCTCTTGACTCCCCATCTTCCCCAAAACCACATGACATTCCCTCCCTAAAAACCCACATGACCCATTGACAAAAACTAATCAAACAAAAAACTCACGACTTCCACCTTACAAAAAAAAGCCACATGACCCTCCCTCTCTAAAAACCCACATGACAAAAACTAACCAAACAAAACACTCATGACTTCCACCTTACAAAAAAAACCCACATGACCCCACCTTCCTTTATATCCCCTTGACCCCCACCACCTTCCCCAAAACCACATGATCCCCCCCACCTCCCCCAAAACCACATGAACCCCCCCCCCCCCAAAAAAAAAGCACCTTCCCCAAACCACATGACCCCCTCCCCCCCCCCAACCACATGACCCCCCACCTCCCCCCAAACCACATGATCCCGCCTCTTCCCCCAAACCACATGACCTCACCCCTCCCAAAAACCACATGACCCCCTTCCCCCCAAACCACATGACCCCATCACTCCCAAAAACCACATGACCCCTCCCAAAAACCACATGACCCCCTTTCCCCCAAACCACATGACCCCACCCCTCCCAAAAACCACATGAACCCCTCCCCCCACCACTTCACCCAAACCACATGACCCCCCACCTATCCGAAAACACACATGACCCCCACCTTCCCCAAAACCACATGACCCCCACCTCCCCCCAAACCACATGACCCCCCACCTTTCCCAAAACACACATGACCCCCACCTCCCCCCCCCCCCCCCCCCCAAAAAAAAACAAACCCACATGACCCCCCACCTCCCCCCCAAACCACGTGACCCCCCACCTTTCCCAAAACTCACATGACCCCCACCTCCCCCCAAACCACATGACCCCACCTTCCCCAAAACCACATGACCCCCCACCTTCCCCAAAACCACATGACCCCCCACGTTTCCCAAAACACATGACCCCACCTCCCCCCAAACCACATGACCCCCCACCTTCCCCAAAACCACATGACCCCCCACCTTTCCCAAAACACACATGACCCCACCTTCCCCCAAACCACATGACCCCCCACCTTCCCCCAAACCACATGACCCCCCCACCTTCCCCAAAACACACATGACCCCACCTTCCCCAAAACCACATGACCCCCACCTTCCCCAAAACCACATGACCCCCCAACCTTTCCCAAAACACACATGACCCCCCACCTTCCACAAACCCCTACTGACTGTACCAATGACCACAACTTTATTCCCTCAACCCCTATTCTACCCACGAACCCCACCACCTTCCACAAACCCCTACTGACTGTACCAATGACCACAACTTTATTCCCTCAACCCCTATTCTACCCACGAACCCCACCACCTTCCACAAACCCCTACTGACTGTACCAATGACCACAACTTTATTCCCCCAACCCCTATTCTACCCACGAACCCACTTCCACAACCCCCCTCCCCACCTCCCACCCCCACTAATGATACCCTTGACCCCCACATCCTTCCCCAAGACCCCCCACTACCTTTCCTAAAGCCATACTGTATGATCAATAGTTTCTCCATGACAATGGGAAGCCATTTACAGCTTTGTCTTGTGGAGTGGGGGGTGGGGTGGAGACAGACAGACAGAGACAGATACAGACAAAAAAGAGACATCGTCCGCTCTAATGAATGGCGGAGATAGAGAGACAGTGTGTGGAGGGGGTGGGAGGGGGTAGACAGACAAACAGAAAGAAACTGACAGCGTTCGCTATAATCAGTGACAATCATTGAAAGGGAAGGTAACGATTGCATTCACCTACATGCACGCACGCACGCACGTGCGCGCACACACACGCACACACACACACATTGGCAGGTACAGACCTATAGCACTCGCTTCTCATGTCTGTAAGTTGCTAGAAAAAATAATGTTAAACAGACTCGTATACTACTGTGAAAAGAATAATGTCATCCATGTAAATCAAGCAGGTTTTTAAAAAAGAAGATCCACAATTGATCATTTAGTGAAATTAACCACTCAGGTTAAGTACCAATTTGCGAGACGAAAATGTTTGCAACTTTTTTCAACATTACTAAAGCATATGACCAAGTGTGACATTCACGTCTAATGTTAAAAGTGAAGACGATTGGATTATCGGGACATATGTATAACTTTATAAAAGACTTCTTAGAAAACAGAAAAATTCAGGCTAAAATAGGGAATACGTATTCATCTACACGAACATTGCAGACAGGTATTCCTCAGGGCTCTGTAATTGCTCCAATATTGTTCAACATTCTAATGAATGATCTACCAAAAAAAACAAAAACAAAGAATGTTGTAATGGTTCAATACGCTGACGATATATGCATGTGGATGAAAGTTACAATCAAAAAGAATACGCCTGCCCGATATATGAATTACACAAAAAAGCTATATCAAAATGAATTAAACACAGTAGCAAATTATATGAGCGAGAATGGTCTGCAAATATCAACCGAAAAAACACACTTGATGCTTTTTAATAATGGATCAAGTCCAGCAACATTGCCTTCCTTTACAATTTACGATAACACCCTGGAATATAAAAAAAAAAAGTAGTTAAATTCCTTGGAGTACACCTTACACCAAAATTAACTTGGAATCATCATATCGATTACATTTTAACAAAGGCCAGGAAAACATTAAACTTCTTGAAAATAGTATGCAAACAACCATGGAGCCAGGACATATTCATTCTACTACACCTTTGCACATCACTTGTTCGGTCAAAACTGATATATGCACAAGAAGTATACCTCAGTGCACCGAAATATTTATTGAAAAAAATTCAAAGCATAGACTGCAGAGCATATAAACTGGCACTTGGCTTACCAGCCCATGCTTCCAGTAAGAAAACGTACAGTGCAGCGGGAGTATTACCATTAGAGGATCAAAGGGAACTTGCGTGTAGTAAATTTGTCTTGAGAAGTTTAACGGACGAAAATGATTTGGAATCAGAAATAACTCTCAAATCCGACCGCGATTTTCCAAAGAGAGCTAGATCTATATCCTCTCATACCACACTGGGAACATACACGTCAAGTATTTTAACAAATTCCGGCGTAAATAAAACCCCTCATTTTGCTAAAAGGTCTTAGTATCACCTACACCTGTATGGGAACTTCAGAGAGCGCAATTTGATCACACTGATCTGACCAAAGATGACAACATAAATTTACTTACATCGCATGTACGAATCCATTTGGAAGAGAAATACCCTAATCATCTAAAGATATTTACAGACGGCTCTGTTGTAAATGATAGAGCTGGCGCTGCTTTCGTTATTCCAGACCTTAACTTTCAAAACTCATTTCAACTGGGAGAGAATAAGTCCATCTTCACAGCTGAACTCATAGCAATTCTAATGGCGTTAAATTTCATGATATCCTTTCCGAAAACTATATTTCAGATTCTATTTTGTGTTGATTCTAAATCAGTTCTTCACGCTATTGAACTTATAAAAGAAACGGTTAGGTATGAACTCATAATTGAAATTAACAATTTGATTCACGAACTCTTACTAAGAGGCTTCCACATAACCTTTTGCTGGATTCCTTCTCATTGCGGTTTTTATTATGATGAAAAAGTTGACATTTTGGCTAAAAAAGGAGCTAGAAGCTCCACGAAGGAGTTAGATTTAAATATTTCGCTTTCACTACAGGAATGTTACACCATGGTAGAAAAAGTCCAATGGTCAAAATTTCAGTTTGAGGAAAAACACACCGATAACTCGGAGTTACATAAGAACATACAGAAAATGTATGGTTTCATGGGAAAACATTACCATAATGATTTTCATAAGAGGCAAATCATTTCTCTAATCTGCAGATGGAAAATGAATTGTTTTAGGACAAAATATATCAGTAATGTTTCTTGCATCTGTGGTGCTCACATAACAACCGATCATATACCAACTTGCGATATGTTAAAGTCTCAAATCCCTGAACTGAAATCATCTTCAGTGTTGACGATCTTCAGCAGTCCATTGCTAATGTATGATTTTTTCAACTCCTTGTTAAATGGTCCAGTTGGTTCGCTGTTATAGTTGTCAGTTTTTCATTAGAAATATGTTATATTGTTATGTTTTTTGTTGTTGTTTTTTTGTTTGTTTGTTTTTTGTTCTTTTTAAACAAAACTTAAATCAATCATTTTCTATATGTAACACACACACACACACACACACACACACACACACACACACACCACACACACACACACACACACACACACACACACACACACACACACACATACACACACGAGCTGGAATTGAGACAGCACTGACAGCACCACACACACGACACATACACGACACACACACACACACACACACACACACACACACACACACACACACGCACACACACACACACTGAGCTGGAATTGAGACTGCACTGAATGCACCCAGAACGGTATCATGAACGAACAGTCGTCAGCACGGTTCCCAAGTAATGTGTCCACCCTCCACCACACAACCCCTCCCACCCCCCTGGGGAAACTTTGTTGTTGTTGTTGTTGTTGTTTTTGATTATTATATTGAAAGCAGCAGTTTTTGCCTACTCGCCTAAAGTATTGTTTTCACCTGGACAGTGTAGCGTGACCTCATTTGTCCATTCTGCGATGGGTTGGGTTGTACTGGATTGCTTTTTACTTTATTGTGTTTTATTGTACTTATTGTATTTTACTGTATTCATTATTTTCTCAAGGCCTGACTAAGCGCGTTGGGTTACGCTGCTGGTCAGGCATCTGCTTGGCAGATGTGGTGTAGCGTATATGGATTCGTCTGAACGCAGCGACGCCTCCTTGAGCTACTGATACTGATACTTATTGTATCGCTGGCAAAATTCTGTAAAAATATCCACCTGGATAGTAAGACAAGTACACTTGCAGACAGAAAGAAAAAGCGAATTGTTGTAAAACAATACAATACAATGCAATACAATATACAATACAAGACCAATCCAGTCCAATCCAAATCAGTCCAGTCCAGTTCAAACCAGTCCAATGAAGTTCAAACCGGTTCAAACCAGGTTCAAACCGGTTCAAACCAGTTCAAACCGGTTCAAACCAGTTCAAACCGGTTCAAACCAGTGTAAACCAGTCCAATACAGGTTGTACCCCCCCCCCACCCCAACACACACACACACAAATTTCTGTTCAATTTTGTTGTCTTCTGAATTTGTCCAAACACAGTGACGCCTCCTTGAGCTACTGATACTTATTGTATCTCTGGCAAAACTCTGTCGAAAACTCCACGTGGATTACAGTAAGACAAGTACACTTGTAGACAGAAAGATCCTTAACTGAGTGCCTCTCACGCTGTTGGAGTACATGGTGCTACTGACCATCATCACCAGCTGCATCGTCCTGGGGCTGGAGGAGCACCTGCCCAACACGGACAAGACCCCTCTGGCACTGCAGCTGGTCAATATCAGTGCCACTCTGGCACACACGCTCGCGCGCGCAGACACGCGCGCACGTGCACACACACACACACACACACACACACAGAGTCAGAGACACACTCACAGTCGCGGCGAGCACGCGCACACTCACACTCACACACACACACAAGCGCAGTGTACACACACACACACACACACACACACACACACAGAAGAGACAGACAGAGACAGAGTGTGTGTGTGCGTATATGCTTACGTGTGTGTGTGTGTGTGTGTGTGTGTGTGTTCGCGTGTGTGTTCGCGTGTGTGTGTGCATGCGCTGCATGTGTGTGAGTGCTTGCATGCGTGTGTGCGCAGGCTTGTGCATGTCAGTGTGAGTCGGATGAATACAGCAACAACACAACGCCAGTTATAATGTGGAAGGCGTGTTATTATGGTATTTGGAACATTATATATATTTTCGTATATCTTAGTAGATAATTGCTCTCTCTCTCTCTCTCTCTGTGTGTGTGTGTGTGTGTGTGTGTGTGTGTGACGGTGTGTGTGTGTGTGTGTGTGTGTGTGTGTGTGTGTGTGTGTGTGTGCAGAGCGCGTGCGCGATTGCCGTTTGTGTGCATGTGTGCGTGCATGCATGTTTTGACGGTGTCAGTTTTGTGTATGAATGTGATTGCCATGTTTTGGGGTTTTTTTTTTGGTTTTGTTTTGTTTGTTGTTGTTTTTTTGGTGTGCGCATACGTGTGTGTGGCATGCAAAATCTTAGCTTTAGAAATGTCTGGTATGCGTGTTTTATAAAACGTTTAATGCACATACACTTACACACAAAAATTAAACAAAATGTTTCAGCAACAAAACGGATCAGAATTACGTCTTCAATAACGATATGACTGATAGGAAAACATTTTGTCCGTGTCAAGTTTTGTAAGCTGAGAAATGGATGAATGCCAGTCATGCCCCAGTCTCTGTCACAGTCAGCAGACAGATTGAAACGACATGCAATCTTTCGTTCGCCGGTCAGTCAGTGTTCGTGCTGAAGTTCGCTAAAACAACAACTGATGATGATAACAACCAGCAGCAAGTTCTTAGCAATACAAACCACGTGAACACCTCGCATTCTCACAACACAGACTTTTTTTTCTTCTTTTTTTTTCCTCTTTTTTTTAATAACAAAAAATGTTAGAAGTTCATTTTTCTCATTGCAATTTCTGCGTGAAAAACTCAGTCTGGCGAGAACTTGAACACGCTCGCAGTTAATCAATGCTTTCTTTGTAATCACACACACGCATACACGAACTGCACACGCGCGCGCCTCCTCCACCTCCACCCCCACCCCCACACACCCAGCCACGCGCCTCAAATTGCCTACAACTGAAGTATTGACCCAGAACTCTCTTCTGACTGCACGTGCAAACGAGCCACACACGCGCGCGCGTGCCACTTTCTCCCCTTACCTCCCCCCTTCCCCGCACAGCCCAATCTCCTCCGTCAGTTCTGTAGCAGCCAGTTTACCACATCACCCCGTCCGTCTTGGGCGGCGCAGAGACTGAACGCAGCCACAACAACATCGCCAGCGACGGATGCAGCAACAGCAACAGCAGTGGTGGCGGAGTCAGCGAACTCCAAGTGGCACGGAGAGTTGAGTCCACAAGAAGTAGACCGCCTCTCTCTCTGCCTCCGTCAAGGGAATAATACCCCCAGCCTGCCAGTGCCAGATCAATGAACGCCTGACGCCCTCACTGAATTCATTCTGGAACCTAACTCGGGCTGCAAGAGATAAGCACGGGAAGGAGCAATAGCAGGATTCTTCGTGTGTGTGTGTGAGTGTATGTATGTAGCTGTGTGCGCTGCCGCAAAGCACATAGAAGTGCTGTAGCGTTGAACGCCAGTGAGGGAGAAAAAGCCTTCAAACCTGACTGAATGGACGTGGTTTTTGCACTGAGCTCGACAGGTAACACACACAGGATGTGCTTTGCTAACGGCACAAGACTGTGGTAGTGGGCAGCACAGAGCACTATGTGTGTGTGGTTGTGGTTGTGGTAGTGGTAGTGGTAGTTCCGTTGCTGGCTACACTACACTACACTACACTACACTACACTACACTACACTACACTACACTTCGGACTGCCGTTCGTCGGCGGCAGTGGTGGCGGCGTCGACCTAACCTCCATCACTGACAAACAGCAAGCAAATCGACAACGACCACCACCACCACAACGCATCAGTGCCCGTTATAACCCGTGGGGACGGATATGTCGGCACTGCCAACT
>NC_134883.1:51526900-51529400 GCF_041734735.1 Babylonia areolata
GCGCAGAGAATCTGTGGGTCTACCGTGACAGCGTGAAATAAGTATGATACAGATTTCATTTATGTCAGTATCCTTATAGACAGGACCTATCTCAAAGGCAATTTTCGTGGGTAGATGAAGAGATATTAAGATAAGTAAATGTCCTTATCCATTTTCTGTGGTCTTCGACTCCAGGGTTATTGCTGAGTGGGGGAAGGTGGTAAAATGGTTAAGATGCTCTGCTGCCAATGCAGAGAGTCCGTGAGGGTGTGGGTTCGAATCCCGCTCTCGCCCTTTCTCCCATGTTTGACTGGAGAATCAAACTGAGCGTCTTAGTCTTTCAGATGAGACGATAAACCGAGGTCCCGTGTGCAGCGGCACGCACTTGGCGTGCAAAGAAAAAAGAACCCATGGCAACGAGAGTGTGGTCCTCTGGCAGAATTGTGTGAAAAGAATTCCACTCTGATAGGTACACAAAATTGATCTATAAGCATGCACTCAAGGTCTGACAAGCGCGTTGGGTTATGCTGCTGGTCAGGCATCTGCCTGGTAGATGTGGTGTAGCGTATATGGATTAGACCGAACGCAGTGACGCCTCCTTGACAAACTGAAACTGAAACTGTTGTCTTCTTCTCCTTCTTCTTCGTTCGTGGGCTGCAACTTCCATGAATACTCGTATGTACACGAGTTGGCTTTTTACATGTATGACCGTTTTTACCCCGCCATGTAGGCAGCCATACTCCGTTTTCTGGGGTGTGCATGCTGAATATGTTCATGTTTGCAAAACCCACCGAACGCTGACATGGATTACACTGGATTTTTAACGTGCGTATTTGCTCTTCTGCTTGCGTATACACACGGAGGGGGTTCAGGCACAGGCAGGTATGCACATTTGTTGACCTGGGAGATCGGAAAAAACCTCCACCCTTTACCCACCAGGCGCCGTTACCGAGATTCGAACCTGGGACCCTGAGATTTAAAGTCCAACGCTGTAACCACTCGGCTATTGCGCCTGTCTGAAACTGTTGATTGAGGGTTATTGATAGTTACAGATTAAGTCGCTGCACTGATGAATGGAATACACGCCTGCATTGCAAAACATGCACGGAAGCGTTCCTTTAAATAGGTTCCAGAATTCCAGAATTTAGAATACAGAATACTACAGAGAGATTGGTGCAAGAGGGTTTGTGGGCGCATCTGCCCACAGCCTCATGAAACAGCTGTCGATTTCTGGCAGAGAGAGGACATGGGCTCTCAAGGCAATGGCAGAAGCAGCAGAAAAGAGTTCCAGCTGGATCTGGTCGAGGAGGAATGAAAGTAAACTTCAAAAGGATAAAATTTCCCTACTCAGACTAGGCGTAGGATGGCTCAGTGATAAAAACGTCTGCCAGAAAAGGTGACTCAGTCCTGAAGTGGCGACCACATTGGAGGCGCGGGTTCGAATCTGCTGTGGACCAGGAAAGCAGAAAAAAGAAAAGGCGGCAATACAAGGGCATCCAGGAGTCATGACCTGGGTGCAGCCTGGCCTCCTTAGAGTGTAAGGAGTTCAGGGCCGAAACACTTGACTGAGGGGGCTTCTTCTCTAAAGACCTCGTACTGTCCAGCTCTCCCTGGAGTTTCTTATCACTCACAGAATGCATGTTCATCTACAATATGAGAAACTGATTTGTGGTGTTAAATACAATCAATACGCGAGAATCACGGTCAATGAATACGAGTAGGCGAACATAAAAGACATAAACAACAGGGTTTGAACATTAACTATAAGCTAACCGCACATACAAAGCTGAGTCTTGGCCTACAGGTAACGCGTCCGCCTAGGAAGCGAGAGGATCTGAGCTCACTGGTTCGAATCACACCGGCAGTCGCCAGTATTTTCTCCCCCTCCACTAGACCTTGAGTGGTGGTCTGGACGCTAGTCATTCGGGTGAGACGATAAACCAAGGTCCTGTGTGCAGCGTGGACTTTAGCCGGCGCACGTAAAAGAACCCACGGCAACAAAAGGGTTGTCCCTGGCAAAATTCTGTAGAAAAATCCACTTGGATAAGGAAAACAAGTTAAACTGCACGCAGGATAAAATAAAAACAACAACAAAAAATGGGTGGCGTTCTCAGTGTAGCGACGCGCTGTTCCTGGGGAGAACAGCCCGAATTTCACACAGAGAAATCTGTTGTGACAACAACAACAACAACAACAACACAAAAAAAAGAAGAAAAAAAAGAGAGAAACACAAATAATACAAAATATGATAAAGGGATTCAGGCTTCAATAAACATTAACTCCAAGTCAACCGCACATACAGTAATCACACTCATACACAGGCAATAACCACTGTAGATAAAAAAAACAACTTCGATGCTATTCAGAAGGTTACAACACCTACAATAATAAACACTCATACACAGGCAATAACCACTGTAGATAAAAAAAAAAACTTCGATGCTATTCAGAAGGTTACAACACCTACAATAATAAACACTCATACACAGGCAATAACCACTGTAGATAAAAAAAAAAATAC
>NC_134883.1:51534400-51549400 GCF_041734735.1 Babylonia areolata
TGTGGTCAGGGGATGGTGATGTATGTTGGGTGGTGTGGTGGTCAGGGGGTGGTGATGTATGTTGGGTGGTGTGGTGGTGAAAAATAACACTGCAGCAGCACGAAACGACACTCTGTTTTGTATCATTTCACACAAAAAGACACTGTTTCGTATCATTTCACACAAAAAGACACTCTGCTTCCGTAATATTTCACACAAAAAGACACTCTGTTTTGTATTATTTCACACAAAAAGACACTGTTTCGTATCATTTCACACAAAAAGACACTCTGTTTCGTATCATTTCACACAAAAGGATACTGTGTTTCGTAGTATTTCACACAGAAAGACACTGTTTCGTATTATTCAACACAAAAAGACACTGTTTCGTATCATTTCACACAAAAGTCACTCTGTTTTGTATTATTTCACACAAAAAGACACTCTGTTTTGTATTATTTCACACAAAAAGACACTCTGTTTTGTATCATTTTATACAAAAAGACACTCTGTTTCGTATCATTTCACACAAAAAGACACCCTGTTTCGTATCATTTTATACAAAAGACACTCTCTTTATTTCCGTATTATTTAACACAAAAGACACTCTGTTCCGTATCATTATACACAGAAGACACTATGTTCCGTATCATTATACACAAAAGACACTCTGTTCCGTATCATTATACACAGAAGACACTCTGTTCCGTATCATTATACACAAAAGACACTCTGTTTCGTATCATTATACACAAAAGAGACCCTATTCCGTATCATTAAACACAAAAGAGACCCTATTCCGTATAATTAAACACAAAAGAGACCCTATTTCGTATCATTATACACAAAAGAGACCACCAAATGGAGTGAAACAAGGTTGTGTCCTCGCGCCGACCCTCTTCACGATCTTCTTCAGCATGATGCTCCAACAGGCCACTGAAGATCTTGGCGACGACGACGGTATCTTCATCAGATACCGCACTGATGGCAGCCTATTCAACCTGAGGCGGCTACAGGCCCACACCAAGACACTGGAGCAACTCATCAGAGAGCTTCTGTTTGCCGACGATGCTGCCCTTGTCGCCCATACAGAAGCGGTCCTGCAGCGTATAACGTCCTGCTTCGCAGAGGCTGCGCAGCTCTTCGGCCTAGAAGTCAGTCTGAAAAAGACGGAAGTTCTCCACCAGCCTGCCCCACGGAAGAATTCCACGCTCCTCACATCAACATCGGTGAGACAGAGCTGAAGTCGGTCCACCAGTTCAGCTACCTGGGCTGCACCATCTCGTCTGACGCCAAGATCGACAAGGAGATCGACAACAGACTTGCAAAGGCAAACAGCGCATTCGGCAGGCTGTACAAGAGAGTGTGGAACAACAAACACCTGAAGAAAGACACAAAGATCAGCGTGTACAGAGCTGTTGTACTGCCCACCCTGTTGTATGGCTCCGAAACCTGGGTCACCTACCTGCACCACATACGACTGCTTGATCGCTTTCACCAACGCTGCCTTCGCACCATCCTCAGCATCCACTGGAGTGACTACATCACAAATGTCGAGGTCCTGGAGCAGGCAAAGACTATCAGCATCGAGGCAGTGCTGCTAAAGACCCAGCTACGTTGGGCAGGGCACGTGTCCAGGATGGAGGACCACCGCCTGCCCAGGATCGCGCTGTATGGCGAACTGTCCACTGGCCACCGTGACAGAGGACCACCCAAGAAGAGATACAAAGACTCCTTGAAGAAAGCTCTCGGTGCCTGTCACATTGACCATCGCCAGTGGTCCGCAGTAGCCGCTGATCGAGAGACCTGGCGACGCACCATCCACCAAGCTGTCTCCTCCTTCGAAAACAACCGCAGGGCCAGCCTTGAGGACAAACGCAGAAGGAGGAAGAACCACGACGCTTCAGCCGCGAACCCAGACCAGACTTTCCCTTGCAACCGCTGCGGCCGACTCTGCTTTTCCCGCATTGGCCTTGTCAGCCATGAGCGTGCCTGCATCAGACGTGGACAACGCCCTTCCTAGATCTTCGTCAGCGAAGCCAGGCCATGATGACACAAAAGAGACTCTGTTCGTATCATTATACACAGAAGACACTCTGTTCCGTATCATTATACACAAAAGACACTCTGTTCCGTATCATTATACACTGTTCCGTATCATTATACACAAAAGACACTCTGTTCCGTATCATTATACACAAAAGACACTCTGTTCCGTATCATTATACACTGTTCCGTATCATTATACACAAAAGACACTCTGTTCCGTATCATTATACACAGAAGACACTCTGTTCCGTATCATTATACACAGAAGACACTCTGTTCCGTATCATTATACACAGAAGACACTCTGTTCCGTATCATTATACACAGAAGACGCTCTGTTCCGTATCATTATACACAGAAGGACACTCTGTTCCGTATCATTATACACAGAAGACACTCTGTTCCGTATCATTATACACAGAAGACACTCTGTTCCGTATCATTATACACAGAAGACACTCTGTTCCGTATCATTATACACAGAGACACTCTGTTCCGTATCATTATACACAAAAGAGACTCTGTTCGTATCATTATACACAGAAGACACTCTGTTCCGTATCATTATACACAAAAGAGACTCTGTTCGTATCATTATACACAAAAGAGACCCTATTTCGTATCATTCAACACACGAGACCGCCGATTTCGTCTTGTATTATTTAACACACAAGACACTATTTCATATTATTTAACACACAAGACACTATTTCATACTGTTTAACACACAAGACACTATTTCATACTGTTTAACACAAAAGACACTATTTCATATTGTTTAACACAAAAGACACTATTTCATACTGTTTAACACACAAGACACTATTTCATACTGTTTAACACAAAAGACACTATTTCATATTGTTTAACACAAAAGACACTATTTCATACTGTTTAACACAAAAGACACTATTTCATATTGTTTAACACAAAAGACACTATTTCATACTGTTTAACACAAAAGACACTATTTCATATTGTTTAACACAAAAGACACTATTTCATATTGTTTAACACACAAGACACTATTTCATACTGTTTAACACAAAAGACACTCTATTCCGAATCATTCAATTAACAAAAGACTCTCTGGTTCTTATTATATAACACAAAATACACCCTATTTCGTATTATGTAACACAAAAGACACCCTGATTCGTATTATGTGATACAAAAGACACTCTCTTTCCGTATTATGTAACACAAAAGGCACTCTCTTTCCGTATTATGTAACACAAAAGGCACTCTCTTTCCGTATTATGTAACACAAAAGGCACTCTCTTTCCGTATTATGTAACACAAAAAGATACTCTATTTCGTATTATTTAACACGAAAGACACTCTATATCGTATTATCACAGTAACACAAAAATACACTCTATTTCCGTATTATTTAACACAAAAGACACTCTATTTCGTATCATTTAACACAAAAGACACTCTGTTTCGTACTTTTCAACACACGAGACCGCCGATTTCGTATTATTTTACACAAAACACACTGTGTTTTGTATCATTTTATTCTGCCTCTGGAGTGATCCGAGAAATATATACTGATTTATGTACTGAGGCGGGTTATCAAAAATTAATTTGGTTGCATGTTCAGCTCATCGTTGATCGAGTACACTGACGTTATTTTGAGTGTGTGGCAAAGAATGCATGAATGGGCGAACATGCTTTGATGTTGTTGTTGCTGTTACTATTGTGTGCGTGCGTGTGTGTGTGTGTGTGTGTGTGTGTGTGTGTGTGTGTGTGTGTGTGTGTGTGTGTGTGTGTGTGTGTGTGTGATATCTCTAATAATACCCAAATAATGAAAAAAAGAGCTGAAGGTCACTAACTAGCCTTTTTACAGCCATCGAGGTTAGTGCAGTGAATTCACATCCACTGCATGTTTTCAGCTTGGCATAGGAAGGGTGGGGCAGCCGTTTTAATTACCCCCCCCCCCTCCACTCCCCAATCCTCCTCAACCGAAGTCAGGCAACCCATTAACACCTGGGATGGAGTTAGGAAAATCCGAAGTAAAAACAAAAACCTTTCCCAATCACACAACCCCATGCCGAAACAGGATCCTCGAAACCTTGTTCATCACTGCCAGAGGTGTATAGAATAATAACAACAGTACACGCACCAAAAGCTTTGTCAGACCTAGTTATAGTTCTCGGTGCTTTTAACCTGTGGTCCGGCCATAACGACCTACCACCACCACTGCTGCATGCATGAAGAACAGCTGTTCGGCTCTCAGTTGGTAGCCAGCCAGCTCCGGAACGATGTTGGCGAGCTGGAGGGAGGACTTCACAGGGAAGGGAGCTGTAGAGTTGCAGAGAGAGGACATGGGCTCTCAAGGCAATGGCAGAAGCAGCAGAAAAGAGTTCCAGCTGGATCTGGTCGAGGAGGAACGAAAGTAAACTTCATAAGGATTAAATTTTCCCTGCTCAAACTAGGCGTACGATGGTGACTCAGTGGTTAAAACGTCTGCCAGAAAAGGTGACTCAGTCCTAAGTGGCGACCACCCCGGAGGCGCGGGTTCGAACCTGCTGAGGACCAGGAAGAAAAAAAAAAAAAAGGCGGCAATACAAGGGCATCCAGGAGTCATGACCTGGGTGCGGCCCAGCCCTCTTAGAGTGTAAGGAGTTATATTAAGGGCCGAAACACTTGACTGGGGGGTGGGGGGGGCGGGTGGGGGGGTGGGGGGAGCTTCTCTGAAGACCATGTGCTGTACAGTTCTCCCTAGAGTTTCTTATCATTATTCTACGCCGTCAGTGTAGTGGCGCTCTCTGAGGGAACCATCTTGTAACTGTAGCCAGACACAGCCGGCATTCGGAGTGCTGGGTGTGTGATCCCGGAGTGCTGGGTATGTGATCCCGGAGTGCTGGGTGTGTGATCCCGGAGTGCTGGGTATGTGATCCCGGAGTGCTGGTAATTCCTCCAACAACAGAGGGAGGGAGAGGGTAAGGGGAATAAGGCAGAAGAAGAGCCGAAGAAGAGTTCTCCTTCCTTATTAATAACAAAGTATTTGTATTTCTCTTTTTATCACAATAGATTTCTCTGTGTGAAATTCGGGCTGCTCTCCCCAGGGAGAGCGCGTCGCTACACTACAGCGCCACCCATTTTTTTGTTATTTTTTTTTCCTGCGTGCAGTTTTTTTTGTGTTTTTCCTATCGAAGTGGAGTTTTCTACAGAATTTTGCAAGGAACAACCCTTTTGTTGCCGTGGGTTCTTTTACGTGCGCCAAGTGCATGCTAGCACACGGGACCTCGGTTTATCGTCTCATCCGATTGACTAGCGTCCAGACCACCACTCAAGGTCTAGTGGAGGGGGAGAGAAAATATCGGCGGCTAAACCGTGATTCGAACCAGCGTGCTCAGATTCTCTCGCTTCCTAGGCGGACGCGTTACCTCTAGGCCATCACTAGAGGCAACAACTGCTGCCTTTGCCTGAAAATAGGCTCCCGCTCTGAGCCGAACCAACCTTTTCTCAATTCCTGCTCTTACATCTGCGCACGTGTGTGGAACGGTACCGTTATTACTGGACCGATGCACCTTGCAACCCTCATCCTCCACCCCCCACCCCCTCACTCACTCACGCTCCTCCCCTTCTCGGGGTGCGGGTGAGGGAGGAGGAGTAGAGTGGTGGTAGCCTGGTGGTTAACACGTCCCGAACCTGGGAAGCGGAGAGATTATGCGGATTGTACTGTGGGGTCGAATCCCAGTACACTTGTCAGTATTTTTTTTTTTTTATCTCTCTGTCTCTCTCTCTGTCTCTCTGTGTATCTCTCTCTGTCTCTGTCTGTCTGTCTCTGTCTGTCTTCCTCTCTCTCTCTGTCTCTGTCTTTCTGTCTCTGTCTGTCTGTGTGTGTGTGTCTGTGTGTGTGTGTCTCTCTGCCTCTGTCTGTCTGTCTGTGTCTGTCTGTCTGTCTCTGTGTCAATCTCTCTGTGTCTCTGTCTGTCTCTCTCTGTCTGTCTCTCTCTGTGTGTCTCTCTGTCTGTGTCTGTCTGTCTGTCTCTGTCTGTCTGTTTCTCTGTCTCTGTCTGTCTGTCTCTGTCTGTCTGTGTGTGTCTCTTTCTCTGCCTCTGTCTGTCTGTCTCTGTGTCTGTCTGTCTCTCTGTGTCTCTGTCTGTCTCTCTCTGTGTGTCTCTCTGTCTGTGTCTGTCTGTCTGTCTGTCTGTTTCTCTGTCTCTGTCTCTCCCTACTGTACCGTGTGCTGGTCCGGGTGCTAGCCATCCGGATGGGCCGGACGGAACAGTCAGTGAACTGTGGTCCCGTGTACAGCATGCACTTCGTGCTAGGAAAAGAACTGAACCCTCGGCAACATTTCGTGGGGAGAGAGAGACAGAGAGCGAGGGAGGGGGCGGGGGGGGGGGGGGAGCGACAAAGACGAAGACAGAGAGTAAGAGAGAGACACAGAGACACAGAGAGACAGACAGACAGACAGACAAAGAGAGAGACAGCCAGGGAGAAACAGAAAGAGATAGAGAGAGAGAGAGATCGGGGAGGGGGGGGGGAGCGACAGAGACGAAGACAGAGAGTGAGAGAGAGACAGAGACACACTGAGAGAGAGAGACAGAGAGAGAGAGAGAAGGGAGCGACAGAGACGAAGACAGAGAGTAAGAGAGAGACAAAGAGAGAAACAGAAAGAGATACAGAGAGAAAGAGAGAGAGAGAGAGCGGTGGTGGTGAGTGTTTGCAATCAAATGAAGAGTGTCAACACAGCAACTAACTAAAGAGGTGGGCATGGTGTCAACACAGCAACTAACTAAAGAGGTGGGCATGGTGTCAACACAGCAACTAACTAAAGAGGTGGGCATGGTGTCAACACAGCAACTGACTAAAGAGGTGGGTGTAGTGTCAACACAGCAACTAACTAAAGAGGTGGGCATAGTGTCAACACAGCAACTAACTAAAGAGGTGGGCATAGTGTCAACACAGCAACTAAAGAGGTGGGCATAGTGTCAACACAGCAACTAACTAAAGAGGTGGGCATAGTGTCAACAGGGCAACTAACTAAAGAGGTGGGCATAGTGTCAACACAGCAACTAACTAAAGAGGTGGGCATAGTGTCAACACAGCAACTGACTAAAGAGGTGAGCATAGTGTCAACACAGCAACTAACTAAAGAGGTGGGCATAGTGTCAACACAGCAACTAACTAAAGAGGTGGGCACAGTGTCAACACAGCAACTGACTAAAGAGGTGAGCATAGTGTCAACACAGCAACTAACTAAAGAGGTGGGCATAGTGTCAACACAGCAACTAACTAAAGAGGTGGGCACAGTGTCAACACAGCAACTAACTAAAGAGGTGGGCATAGTGTCAACAGGGCAACTAACTAAAGAGGTGGGCATAGTGTCAACACAGCAACTAACTAAAGAGGTGGGCATAGTGTCAACACAGCAACTAACTAAAGAGGTGGGCATAGTGTCAACACAGCAACTAACTAAAGAGGTGGGCATAGTGTCAACACAGCAACTAACTAAAGAGGTGGGCATAGTGTCAACAGGACAACTAACTAAAGAGGTGGGCATAGTGTCAACACAGCAACTAACTAAAGAGGTGGGCATAGTGTCAACACAGCAACTGACTAAAGAGGTGGGCATAGTGTCAACACAGCAACTAACTAAAGAGGTGGGCATAGTGTCAACAGGGCAACTAACTAAAGAGGTGGGCATAGTGTCAACACAGCAACTAACTAAAGAGGTGGGCATAGTGTCAACAGGGCAACTAACTAAAGAGGTGGGCATAGTGTCAACACAGCAACTAACTATAGAGGTGGGCATAGTGTCAACACAGCAACTAACTAAACAGGTGAGCATAGTGTCAACACAGCAACTAACTAAAGAGGTGGGCACAGTGTCAACACAGCAACTAACTAAAGAGGTGGGCATAGTGTCAACAGGGCAACTAACTAAAGAGGTGGGCATAGTGTCAACACAGCAACTAACTAAAGAGGTGGGCATAGTGTCAACACAGCAACTAACTAAAGAGGTGGGCATAGTGTCAACACAGCAACTAACTAAAGAGGTGGGCATAGTGTCAACACAGCAACTAAAGAGGTGGGCATAGTGTCAACACAGCAACTAACTAAAGAGGTGGGCATAGTGTCAACACAGCAACTAACTAAAGAGGTGGGCATAGTGTCAACACAGCAACTGACTAAAGAGGTGGGCATAGTGTCAACAGGGCAACTAACTAAAGAGGTGGGCATAGTGTCAACACAGCAACTGACTAAAGAGGTGGGCATAGTGTCAACACAGCAACTAACTAAAGAGGTGGGCATAGTGTCAACACAGCAACTAACTAAAGAGGTGGGCATAGTGTCAACACAGCAACTGACTAAAGAGGTGGGCATAGTGTCAACACAGCAACTAACTAAAGAGGTGGGCATAGTGTCAACACAGCAACTAAAGAGGTGGGCATAGTGTCAACACAGCAAATGACTAAAGGAGTGGGCATAGTGTCAACACAGCAACTAACTAAAGAGGTGGGCATAGTGTCAACACAGCAACTAACTAAAGAGGTGGGTATAGTGTCAACACAGCAACTGACTAAAGAGGTGGGCATAGTGTCAACACAGCAACTGACTAAAGAGGTGGGTACAGGGGCACGAGGCGGGGCAGGGAGGTGGCGGGGGTGGAATGGTGGGAGAAGGGGTGCTTGAAGATGTTTCGCTGCCAGACTTTTATCACTACATGGTGAGACTGAAGTTCAGTTTGGACTCCCCCTCCCCACCCAGTCCCACCCCCTCCCCCAACCTCCCTCCCCTTCCACCCACCCTTATCAACGAGCAGTGGAAGAAAGAGAGGAGAAGGGGGTGGGGGTGGGGGGGGGGGTTGAGAAATTCCCATTCCGGACACAGAAGCATTCAGATAAAAAAAAAATCTGCAGCCCTGCATTTAACCGTTTCACCACCAGTCTATTTAGAGTACAAAATTCCCTTGTGTTATAAACACAGAAAAGACTGGCTGAGAATAGCTGGGGATTCCCCCCGCGATGTATAGAAAATATGGCGTATCCTACCACCGAACATTAAGAGCAGTAGGTTCATGGATAACAGACCAATGAATGATCACCTTTCAGTGACATGGGTCCTCTACCACGCCTGGGCTTAAATGCGAGCTTGGCGGTGAAAGGGTTAAAAGCAGAAACCTAATTCTACAGCGGCACACAGCTTGCCCATTGTGTCGTCACACGAAGTCAGGGGAGTTGGAGAGGAGCACTCCCTTCAGATAGGCCTAGGTAGGTATACAACATCCTCTTTTACAAGCCATCTTGACAGTGAACTCACTCACTTCCACTGTACTTGCATTTATATTTGTATATTTGTATTACTCTTTTTTTTTTGTTACAACAGATTTCTCTGTGTGAAATTCGGGCTGCTCTCCCCAGGGAGAGCGCGTACGTTGCTACACTGACAGCGCCACCTTTTTTTTTCCTGCCTCCAATTTTATTTATTTTCCTATCGAAGTGGATTTTTCAGTCTACAGAATGATTAAAAAAAATTGCCAAGGACAACCCTTTTGTTGCTGTGGGTTCTTTAACGTGCGCTAAATGCATGCTGTTCGCGCCGGGCCTCGGCCGTTTATCCGTCGCCTCATCCGAATGACTAGCGTCCAGACCACCACTCAAGGTGTAGTGCATCCCATTCAGCTTAGCGGCCGAGTGGAGGGGGAGAAAATACTGGCGACTGTCGGTGTGACGGATTCGAACCAGTGCGCTTAGATTCTCTCGCTTCCTAGGCCTGGCGGACTTGGACTTGGCGTTACCTCCAGGCCAACACTCCACTGTGTCAAGGGTTCGCCGCTATAATGATAATAATAATAATAATAATACATAGTTTTTCTATGGCGCGATATCCAGCACCAATGCTGCTCAAAGCGCCTTACATCATAGTTGACTATAAACATGCCTTAAAAAAACATATCAACTGCTATCTGACAATGGAACACATCCAGTGTGTTCATATGAATGCAAAATCACACTAAAAATTATAAAAGCTATGAAGTAAATAAGGCTTAGATTAAAATAAAATGCATTTCGTAGAACACCCCCCACCCCCCACACGCACACACACATACACACACACAAACGCGCACACACACACATACACACACACACAAACATACACACACACATACACACACGCACACACACACACACACACACACACACACACACACACACACATATAACTGTCCCTCCCTAACAGACACACACACACTGACATTAAATATCAACTGCTCTAAAAACAGAATTGCATAAGCATTAAAATATTTCTTATTTTCTAACATAGAATTCTGATCGGACATACTCACATGCCTGCCCACTTACACATTCTGATTCTGATTCTGATTCTGATTCTTACACACGAGTACCAAAGCACTGTAACCACATAAACACATGCACGCACGCACGCACACAGAAAGACGGGGCCAAATTTTCAAATGAGTTTTCTTCTTTCGCCGTTTTGACTTTCCGCAACCAAAGCAATCTGGGTACCGGGTACCAGTCTCACATCTGGCTTTTCCCAAGTACTCTTGGGGAGTGATGGCCTGGAGGTAACGCGTCCGCCTAGGAAGCACCGAGAGAATCTGAGCGCGCTGGTTCGAATCACGGCTCCCCCTCCAAGGGACCTTGAGTGGTGGTCTGGACCGACGCTAGTCATTCGAGGTCCCGTGTGCTAGCATGCACGTAGCGCACGTAAAAGAACCCACGGCAACAAAAGGGTTGTCCTTGGTAAAATTCTGTAGAAAAATCCACTTGGATAGGAAAAACAAATAAAACTGCACGCAGGAAAAAACAAAACAAAAAGAAATGGGTGGCGCTGTAGTGTGGCGACGCGCTCTCCCTGGGAAGAGCAGCCCGCCCGAATTTCACACAGAGAAATCTGTTGTGATAAGAATACAAATACAAAACACAAACCCAAATACAAGCACTCCACAGCGGTACAGGTGGACCGAAAACGTGGCATTGAACCCTGGTCACTGGTGAACACTGGATCGTTTTGTGTATCTCCGTCTGTCTGCATCTCTCTCACTTTACCTCTGTGTGTGTGTGTGTGTGTGTGTGTGTGTGTGTGTGTGTGTGTGTGTGTGTGTGTGTGTACTAGTATCAAAGTGTGTGTGTGTGTGTGTGTGTGTGTGTGTGTGTGTGTGTGTGTGTGTGTGTGTTGTGTATTGTGTGTGTGTGTGTACTAATATCAAAGTGTGTGTGTGTGTGTGTGTGTGTGTGTGTGTGTGTGTGTGTGTGTGTGTGTTTGTGTGTGTGTGGAGTGTATGTACTAGTATCAAAGTGTGTGTGTGTGTGTGTGTGTGTGTGTGTGTGTGTGTGTGTGTGTATGCATCAGTGTGTGTGTGTGTGTGTGTGTGTGTGTGTGTGTGTGTGTGTGTGTGTGTGTGTGAGAGAGATTCAAAGATTCAAAGATTCAAATGGTTTAATGACTTAAGCAACATGCTCATATCACCGTGGAAAACACGCTCCCCCCCTCTCCCACCCCTTCGAACGTTCCCTCCCTCCTACACTTTTCACAACATTCTATTGCTTTTCATAAGGAAGACAAAACAATATCTAACGGTATGTATACGCACAATCATCGTAGACAACTGCTGAGGTTGATATCTAAGTAACCCGAGGCCATCGACCCGATTACGTAGTCACAGAGAGGGAGGGGGAGAGAGAGAGAGAGAGAGAGAGAGAGAGAGAGAGAGAGAATATTCAAATAACATTTGTCAATTTAACTATCTTCACAATCGATTAACATACATTTCCACCAACGAATCAATTAAACAGTGGCAACATAAATCGAATGGCATTTTGCATGCTAAGAATTGGTTTTCGAAATGAAGCTTTGTATGTGAGATCATTTACGCTGAGTCCCTTCGCAGTCTTAAGTTTTGGTAAATAAATTTTGCTAAGCTGTTTGAATGTTGCACATCACACAAAAACGCCATGGGATGTATTTTAAGTTTCTTCACGTTTTCTTTTGTAAAATATTTCTGTCTTAAATCATCGGTTGCTGTGCACATCGACAGAAAATGCGTTTCATCTTCCAATCGGCATTTACACAAAGGACACGATAAATCTACCCCATAGTCAGAAGAAAAGCGTAATTTATGTGTTTTTATGTCAGATATGCCAAGCCTGAATCGAATGAATGTGTCTCGAAGTTTAATATTTTTGATACTTTCGAAGTAAGGTTCTAAAGATAATTCAGTTTTGAACAATCTGTACACAGAATATCTTTCACGTTCCTTGATTCTTTCATTCCACCCTTGAAACCAGCAGTCAGATATACGTTCTTTATATTCTCGTAAAAACCAGTTAATCTCTTGTACCCCTTGATTAAGCCAAACAAACCCAAAACCAGAAATTGTTAAATGTCTCTGGACATCCGTGACCCAGCAATCTTTACCATTGTCATGAATATTAAGAAGCATGTTGTATGATTTCTTAGGAAGTCTACTATTTTCCATTCTGGTAAGACGTAGCCAATATCGAATTGCATTTACTTTTGCATCTATCCATAGTGGTTTCCTGCCCGTTTCACGTTTGGCGTTTTTGGAGATACATTAAGAAGTTTTTTTAAAGCAAATAAATGTGCCTTTTCAATGCGTGAGTCGTTTAGCAAGCCCCAAACCTCTGACCCGTATAAAAGCATGGGTTTAATTTGTGTGTAAAAAGTGCTGTTTTTTTGTGTGAGTGTGGTTCGATTCTAACAGAAGAGAGAGAGAGCAGACAGGGGGATATAGGATCAACTAATCATGCACTCACTCACTCTCTCCTCACATCAATAGCAGGGCCACATGGAGTGGTTTTTATAGAGTGTTTACTTTACAATACAGCACACAGTAAAAAGTTCACCCTACACCTAAAGCAGCACCTATAAGCAGCACACAGCCCAACAGGGATTTCCTTGTTCCTCACATCACTGATCAGTCAGTCACCCTGTGTCAGTCAGTTCTTCTGGGAGACAGCTGAGAACTGGCTGTGCTGACTGGTTTTATCCCTTCCCCCAACATACTGTGTATACTAATCCAAGCTACAACACTCACTCCCCCAACTAGTTGAACTGAAATCACCAATCTTTGCTTGTCCTAGTGACGCTATGTGAATGACTGACAGATTCACTGCTTAATGCCAATTCGTCCAATTCAACAGATTGATCTGATTCGCTCACTTCAACCCACTTGTCTATACACATTCTATGATGACAACTTCACCCGTTTACGTCACAAAGAGATTGAGGAGACAGGACAATACAACTCTGGGCCTGTTAGCCGGCTTGATCAAAGTTTACATTAGCATAAATTGTTCCTAGCTGACGTTCCGAAGTCCCGCCATCTACCTCAGCCATGTTTGTGAACGGGGAGAAGGGGAACGACTTAAAAGACAGGCCACCACACGGGATATTCCGACATGCCGTGCTCGTCCGTTTCGAACACGGGGATGGTGGCAGACATCACGTAACTGCACGTATTCCTATAGCTGGGGCGGGTGACGCGGCGTCGCTGACCAAAGAGGGCCGACAAGGGAGTAGGGGTGAGGGAGGGTGAAAGGAGGGAGGGTGGCGCAGTGTCGGCGCGACCTCAAAGACTGGACTTTGGATGGTGCGGGGGAAGGGAGATAAGAAAGAGGCCCCCCCCCCCCCCCAAGGGATGGGGAGGGAAGGGGGACAGAGTGCAGGTGGTGGGGGGTGACACTGCTAGCACACTTTAACATGTGTATCAAATAATTTGAAGACAAGCGATGGAGTTACATCACCAATACTCCACATGGTTCTAAATATATCAAGAATTCCAGCTTTTGCTTTAGTTATATGTTTGTTAAGAGAGAAAGAGAATGAAAGCCGAGTGCTGAGCAAAATTCCTAGGTAATTGTAAGCATTAACAATTTTTATCTCCGTACCTTTGTAAAACCATCTTTCTCGACTAGCAATGTACCCACCCTTCCTAAAAATAACAATATTCGATTTTTCCAGATTTACTGTGAGATTAAGGGAATCTGCATTCTTTGCTAGCAAAGTCAGCTGATGCTGTAATCCAACTGGAGTGAATGATATCAAAGCTACGTCGTCAGCAAATAGCAGTATAAACAATTCGTAAAAATCTGGGTAAAGCTGAGCTCCATGTTTTCCATTACTAACAATGTCAGTGGCTAGTTCGTTAATAAATAAGGAGAAGAGTAATGGGCTAGTTATTTCCCCTTGTTTGAGTCCTTTTTGACAAAAAAGAAAATCTGACAGTCCCGACCCGTCCCCACTTCTGACTCGGAATTTTACCGTTTGGTACATGCTTTGAATTGCGTAGAATATTTCTCCCACTTAAGCCATGTTTCAAAAGTATAGGCCAGAGTTTACTGTATGATACAAAGTCGAATGCTTTCTTGAAGTCGATGAAGGCAACATAAAGTTTTTTATTTTGTGCTAAGTATTTCTGAATGACTGCAAAGAGTGTAAAAATATGATCTATTGTAGAGTGATCCTTCCTAAAACCCGCTTGCTCTTCTCCTATACTTTCATTCTCCTCGATCCAAGTGACTAGACGCTTATTAAGTATATAACTGTACAGCTTACTACATATATTTAAAAGGGAAATCCCACGATAGTTATTTGGGTCATCTGTTTTACCTTTCTTGTAAACTGGTTGAATAATTGCTTCTGACCAAGACTCTGGGTATTGCCCAGTGCTAAAGGCTTGGTTAAATAAACGTACCAAAAATGGTGCTACAGTACTTGCAGAGTAGTTAAATACCTCAGGAATTAAAGTATCAGGGCCACCAGCTTTATTATGTTTTAAATGGTTGATAGCATCAAAGACTTCATCAATTAGAATATCACCATTTAACTGCAAATTGAATTCATCATCATGATCACATCCATCATGGATAATTACTTTCTTTAGATCCATAATGTTTATGGCATCAAATACTGTAGCAAAGTACTTTATCCATTCTTCCTTTGAGATGCTTCCATTAATAATTT
>NC_134883.1:51556900-51559400 GCF_041734735.1 Babylonia areolata
CAGTATAAGCAGTGTTGAAAACATTGACTTGTTGTTGTTGTTGTTATTTTTACATATAGAATAGAATAGAATAGAATATGTCTTTATTACCAAGTGTACCGGGGTCACAAGGAATATTGGGTGTGTGTGTGTGTGTGTGGGGGGGGGGGGGATAGTACATAACAAGATACGAACATAAATTGAAGATCATACACAAACACAGATACAGTAGAAATCAGAATACATACAAGTGCATATCAATATAAAAACTTGTGCATACTCACACATGCACGTACTGCGCGCGCGTGCACGCACACGCACACGCACACACACACACACTCTCTCTCTCTCTCTGTCTCGCACACACACACACACACACACACACACACACACACACACACACACACACACACACACACGTTTGAACAGAAGCCGCATATTACATGTGGATGGGGATGATGACTAGATCTTCAGGTAGATGGTTGTTGATTGCACAATTCTTTTTACAATATGTGTATTTATGTGTTTGTGTGTGGACGTTCACATATATTTACAATATGTGTATTTATGTGTTTGTGTGTGGACGTTCACATATATTTACAATATGTGTATTTATGTGTTTGTGTGTGGACGTTCACATATATTCAATATTTAGGATTCAGTTACCTTCGTTTATAATATATATGTATACGTATATATGTTTTTCTTTCTGTCCAATCGTCTGCACCGTTTTACTGGCATTATTCACATGCCCCTCATTTCGAACCCCCCCCCCCCCCCCCCACACACACACACCTCCCCCGCCCCGCCCCGTCCCCATTACACACCCCACCCCAGGTTCACCTGTCGCAGTCCCAGCGTCGGCTAGGCAGTCCACAGGGAACTTATCGATGTGAGGTCTGCCAGAAGGCCACACACCAGAGGAGACCCTGCACTACTACTGCTGCAGTCACACAGCAGTGCCTGTTCTGATTTAACCACTCTACTAAGCCCCCCCCCCTGCCCCCATCCCCCCCCCCCCCGTCCATCCTCTACTGACGACAGGAGGCGTCACTGCGTTCGCTCAAATCCATATAGGCTACACCACATGTGCTAGGCAGATGCCTGGCAACAGTATAAGTTAACGCTGAGTTACGCCTTGAATGCATGCTTATATATTTGTGTACCCCTCTCAGTGGATTTCTTGTTATATAATTCTGCTGGAGGACAACACTCTCGTTGCCATGGGTTCTCTTTCAGTGCGTGCTGCACACGGGGTGTTCAGTTCCGAATGACCAGACGCTCAGTGTGACTTTCCAGTCCAACTGGGGAGAAAGAGTGACAGCAGGGTTCGAACCCAGACCAGAGCCGGACAACACTGTCAGTGCACACCAAGTGTGTGCCGCTGCACACGGGACCTCGGTTTATCATCTCAACCGAAAGACTAAGACGCTCAGTGTGATTTCCAAGTCAAACTTGGGAGACAGAGCGAGAGCGGGATTGGAACCCACACTCACGGACTGTCTGTATTGGCTGCAGCTGAGCGTCTTAACCATCCCGCCACCTTCCCTCACAGACTCTCTCTATTGGCGGCAGCTGAACATCTTAACCATTCTGACACCTTCCCTCACAGACTGTCTGTATTGGCGGCAGCTGAACATCTTAACCATTCTGACACCTTCCCTCACAGACTGTCTGTATTGGCGGCAGCTGAACATCTTAACCATTCTACCACCTTCCCTCACAGACTGTCTGTATTGGCGGCAGCTGAACATCTTAACCATTCTGACACCTTCCCTCACAGACTGTCTGTATTGGCGGCAGCTGAACATCTTAACCATTCTGACACCTTCCCTCACAGACTCTCTGTATTGGCGGCAGCTGAACATCTTAACCATTCTGACACCTTCCCTCACAGACTGTCTGTACTGGCTGCAGCTGAACATCTTAACCATTCTGACACCTTCCCTCACAGACTCTGTGTACTGGCGGCAGCTGAACATCTTAACCATTCTGACACCTTCCCTCACAGACTGTCTGTATTGGCGGTAGCTGAACATCTTAACCATTCTGACACCTTCCCTCACAGACTGTCTGTATTGGCGGCAGCTGAACATCTTAACCATTCTGACACCTTCCCTCACAGACTGTCTGTATTGGCGGCAGCTGAACATCTTAACCATTCTACCACCTTCCCTCACAGACTGTCTGTATTGGCGGCAGCTGAACATCTTAACCATTCTACCACCTTCCTCCAGCTGACGACATTAACAGTTTTATCGCGGGTCCAGAACCGAGTGAGGAGCGGCTCTACCACTGCGGTCATTTGTATTTAGATATGAATATATACTTGTATTTCTTTTTATCACAACAGATTTCTGTGTGTGAAATTCGGGCTGCTCTCCCCAGGGAGAGCGCGTCGCTACACTACAGTGCCACCCTTTGTTTTTAAATATTTTTTTCCTGAGTGCAGTTTTTTTTTTTGTTTTTTTTGCTGACGGGCATTTTATTTTAAGTGAGCCTAAAGAAAATTCTGTTTTTG
>NC_134883.1:51566900-51569400 GCF_041734735.1 Babylonia areolata
CGCAGCACAACAAGATACAACACAACACAACGCAGCACAACAAGATACAGCACAACACAACGCAGCACAACAAGATACAACACAACACAACGCAGCACAACAAGATACAACACAACGCAGCACAACAAGATACAACGCAACACAACGCAGCACAACAAGATACAACAACACAACGCAGCACAACAAGATACAACACAACACAACGCAGCACAACAAGATACAACACAACACAACACAACGCAGCACAACAAGATACAACAACACAACGCAGAACAATAAGATACAACACAACGCAGCACAACAAGATACAACACAACGCAGCACAACAAGATACAACAACACAACGCAGCACAACAAGATACAGCACAACACAACGCAGCACAACAAGATACAACACAACGCAGCACAACAAGATACAACACAACACAACGCAGCACAACAAGATACAACAACACAACGCAGCACAACAAGATACAACACAACACAACGCAGCACAACAAGATACAACACAACACAACGCAGCACAACAAGATACAACAACACAACGCAGAACAATAAGATACAACACAACGCAGCACAACAAGATACAACAACACAACGCAGCACAACAAGATACAACAACACAACGCAGCACAACAAGATACAACAACACAACGCAGAACAACAAGATACAACAACACAACGCAGCACAACAAGATACAACAACACAACGCAGAACAATAAGATACAACACAACACAATATGAAACAACGCAACACCACACAACACCACGCAACACAATATGAAACAACACAACACCACACAACACAACGCAACACAATATGAAACAACACAACACCACACAACGCAACACAATATGAAACAACACAACACAACACCACACAACGCAACACAATATGAAACAACACAACACAACACCACACAACGCAACACAATATGAAACAACACAAAACAGCACCACACAACGCAACACAATATGAAACAACACAAAACAACACCACACAACGCAACACAATATGAAACAACGCAACACTACATGAAACAACGCAACACTACACAACGCCACGCAACACAATATGAAACAAAGCAACGCAACACAACACAACGCAACACAATATGAAACAACAGAACACCACACAACACAACGCAACACAATATGAAACAACACAACACCACACAACACAACGCAATATGAAACAACGCAACACCACACAACACAACACAATATGAAACAACGCAACACCACACCACACAACACAATATGAAACAACGCAACACCACACAACACAACACAATATGAAACAACGCAACACAACACAACGCAACACAATATGAAACAACAGAACACCACACAACACAACGCAACATAATATGAAACAACGCAACACCACACAACACAACGCAACATAATATGAAACAACGCAACACCACAAAACACAACGCAACATAATATGAAACAACGCAACACCACACGACGCAACACAATATGAAACAACGCAACACAACACAACGCAACGCAACACCACACAACGCAACGCAACACAATATGAAACAACGCAACACAACGCAACACAACACAACGCAACGCAACACCACACAACACAACGCAACACAATATGAAACAACGCAACACCACACAACACAACACAATATGTTGCCTGTTCAAGCCAGAATTGAATGTAAAGTTGCCTGCCTGTGCTTTCAGTACCTGAATTGTGATACCACACCCTCATATCTTTCAGAGCTTATTAACCCGTACTTGCCAAACAGAACATTGAGATATCTTGATTCCTCCCAGCTAACTGTTCCCCGATACTTCCTTAACTCCTGTGGAAAGAGGTCATTTTCCGTCTTCGGCCCAACAACTTGGAATTCTCTGCCTATTGCTCTCAGACAAACAACTCATCTATCTACCTTTAAAGCAAATCTTAAAACTTATCTCTTTAATAAATACTTGTCATACCTGGCAATGTGAGTGCGTGTGATGGGAGAGTAGAGAGAATGGGGGTGGGTAGAAGGGTGGTGGTGGTGTGGTTCGAAAGGGAGAATGACCCGATTTTTACCCCTTTTACCTTTTCTACCCAAATTTTTTTTTACAAAATGTATGGCATGCATATTACAATCATTTTCCTTTTCACATGTATTTTAAGGCTGTCATCTCAGCCGTTTAATCATGTGTGTCTGTGCGTGTGTGCTAGTGTGAGTGTTGGAGTGTAACAGTTGCAGTATTGATAGTATGTTACTTTGTGAGTTTTATGCATTGTGTTTTTATAATATTAATGATCCTGTTTTATGTTTCTGTAACTTTTTATATGCTTTCGTGTTTCACTTTAGGGATTGGATTGTAAAACGCTTAGAGCTTGCTTGTGCTTGTATTATAGTATAGCGCTATATAAAAACAAAATATTATTATTATTATTATTATTATTATGTTTATGTTTATGTTTATTTTTTATGCGTTGAAACAGAGAGCAGAAAGCGCTCAGTCTTTGATGAAAGA
>NC_134883.1:51571900-51574400 GCF_041734735.1 Babylonia areolata
TCTCTCTCTTTCTCCCTCTTTCTTTCTCTCTTTCTCTCTCTCCCTCTCTTTCTCTCCTCTGTCTCTCTCTCTCTCTCACTCTCTCCTTTTTTGCATTCCTGCAGTAAAATTCACTGAAAAGGGGAGGCGATCGGGAGGAGTTGTCTGTCTTGTAAAAGATGTTTATTTTCCATACGTAAAGCAAGTTGATGTAAAATCTAATAGTTTTGATGCATTACTTATTGATAAGATATTATTTGGTATTGACAAAGATGTGTTGTTTGTGTACTGTTATGTACCACCCGAAAGTTCCCCATACTATGCATATTTTGACTGTGAAAATGGAATTGCGTTATTGGAAGATTTTTTGATTGATTGTACATTAGCTTACAATGATGTTTATATCTTGCTGTGTGGGGATTTGAATGGCAGGACATGTAATATTTCCCACCACTGCCAGGGAGTTACAGGAGATTTAGAGTTTCAGCGAAGAAGTCACCCAATTAGTATCAATAGACGTTCCGAGGATTCTGTTCTTAACAACTATGGAAAATTGCTGTTGAATATGTGTACTGCACTTGACTTGTGTATAATTAATGGAATGTGTCATGGCGACCAAAATGGTTGCTACACTTATATATCGGATAGTGGATGCAGTGTGAATGATTATTTCATTATGTCTTGTGATATGTATGCATTGTTGTGTGATTCATGTACGTTGTGTGTGACTGACAGAACTGAATCCGATCATATGCCTGTGGAACTCCGTTTCGCAGGCCGGGGTTATGAATTGGAAAACACACAGTTTGAAAATGATTTTGTTTTAGAAAAATTTGTGTGGAGTGACGACTTGGCTGATGTATACATTCATAACATACGTTCAGAAGAACTTAAAGAAAAAATAAACTTAGCAATTAGCCTAATTAGTGTTGATATAAACCAAGCGTTATGTGTTTTTAATGAATGTATCAAGGATGCTGCTAAACATATGAAGAAACAAATTAGTATCAGTAATAAGTTAAAACCAAAAGATTGGTTTGATGCAGAATGTCGTAGCGCTAGAAAAAATGTTCGTAGGTTGTTAAACAAATTTAGACGTACTCTGGATGTTGATGATCGTCATTGTTTTTGTAAGGCCAGACGGGAATATAAACATTTACAAAAGAGAAAGCGAAAGCAGTTTAATGATATATTGTTGACAGAATTAATTGCTTCTATCAAAAGTCAGAAATAATTTTGGAACAATGGGCGTAAAATGTCACTTAAAAGAAAACAGCCAGCTAACAACATTACTGATGATGTTTGGTTTGATCACTTTAAAACCCTTCTAACAAAAGAGGTAAATTCTGATAACGTACTGCAGTGGGAACAAGATGAAGATGAAGAAGATTATTTAAATCGTCCAATCTCGGTAGAAGAAGTGATGTTTGCATTAAGGAAAATTAAGAACCGTAAAGCTGCAGGACCTGATAGTATAATTGGAGAATTGTTAAAATATGCCACTGAATCTGACCTGATTTTGAATTTCTTTGTAACTTTTTTTAACTCGTTATTTGACAGAGGAATCTATCCTGAAAAATGGACCGAATCTATTGTTCTACCACTGTATAAAAAGGGCGATGTGAACAATCCGAATAAGTATAGAGGAATTTCTCTTTGTGATGCAAGTAGTAAGTTGTATAGTACAATTATAAATCAGAGACTGCAAGAATGGGTAGAAGAAAACAATATTACAGGTGAATACCAGGCAGGATTTAAACACAACTACTCAACTGTTGATCATATGTTTACTTTGATGGCCTTTATTCAAAAACAGTTTTCTTTGAATCGTAAATTGTATGTGGCTTTTATAGATTTTGAGAAAGCCTTCGATTCCATAAACAGAACAATTCTATGGCCTATTCTTTTAAAAACTGGTGTTCGTGGAAAGTTGTTGAAATGTATTATGAGTATGTATGCGGGTGTGAAAGGAAGGGTTAGATGTGGGGGGAAGATGACTGATTATATTCAATGCACTTCTGGCGTAAAACAAGGTGATGTGTGCAGCCCTGTATTAGTTTCTCTTTTTATTAACGAACTAACTTCAGAAGTTGTCAGAAACGGAAAACATGGTGCACAATTTACTGGTGAGATTCTAGAGTTATTCATTCTCCTCTTAGCTGATGATGTTGTGTTGATATCTGAAACTGTGATTGGTTTACAAACACAATTAAATAGTCTATCTAGAGCTGCAAAATCACTTCAGTTGAAAGTAAATATGTCAAAAAGTAACATAATTGTATTTAGAAAAGGTGGATATTTAGGAATTAGGGAAAAATGGACTTATAATGGAATAACGATGCCAGTGGTGAATGTGTATAAATACTTAGGAATATATTTTTCAACAAAATTGAGTTTCACAGTTGCATGTAAAGATCTTGCATGTAGAGCTAAACAAGCATTACTTTGTATTATGAAAAAACTGTCAAGTTTAGAAAATCAATCTTTTGATTTGTTTATTAAATTGTTTGATTCCCAGGTA
>NC_134883.1:51581900-51589864 GCF_041734735.1 Babylonia areolata
AACACAAAAAATAACAACAAAAACAACAACAACCAAAAAACAAAAAACCCAAACAAAAACCAAACGACAACAAAACCAACAAAAAAACCCACCCAACAACTTACATTCAGTTCCTTCACACTTGTAAACCAATACTCTCGCTTGCATGCAGCTGAATAAGCACATTTTCCAAACCCATCACACGATACAATTGTCAAGTAAATGATACACATTTTATTCCGGAAACAACGCACTGTCTTCCACCTGTCTAGGTCCCCCCCCGACCCCCCCTTCACACTTCACTCTCTATTTTCGCCACTCCTCTTTCGTTGTTGACTGATTTGGGTTTTCACTCCTCTTTCGTTGTTGACTGATTTGGGTTTTCGTCACTCCTCTTTCGTTGTTGACTGATTTGGGTTTTCACTCCTCTTTCGTTGTTGACTGATTTGGGTTTTCACTCCTCTTTCGTTGTTGACTGATTTGGGTTTTCGTCACTCCTCTTTCGTTGTTGACTGATTTGGGTTTTCGTCACTCCTCTTTCGTTGTTGACTGATTTGGGTTTTCACTCCTCTTTCGTTGTTGACTGATTTGGGTTTTCACTCCTCTTTCGTTGTTGACTGATTTGGGTTTTCACTCCTCTTCGTTGTTGACTGATTTGGGTTTTCGTCACTCCTCTTTCGTTGTTGACTGATTTGGGTTTTTGTCACTCCTCTTTCGTTGTTGACTGATTTGGGTTTTCACTCCTCTTTCGTTGTTGACTGATTTGGGTTTTCACTCCTCTTTCGTTGTTGACTGATTTGGGTTTTCGTCACTCCTCTTTCGTTGTTGACTGATTTGGGTTTTCACTCCTCTTTCGTTGTTGACTGATTTGGGTTTTCACTCCTCTTTCGTTGTTGACTGATTTGGGTTTTCACTCCTCTTTCGTTGTTGACTGATTTGGGTTTTCGTCACTCCTCTTTCGTTGTTGACTGATTTGGGTTTTCACTCCTCTTTCGTTGTTGACTGATTTGGGTTAGGTTCAATCGACGGAAGGAAAGGAGTGGGCCCTGCCTTCCTTTACTGAGCATCAGATACAATGGAGATGAATTCACTGCCCTGGTGGACAGTAAAACTGTGCTCTGTGAGGAGGAGGAGCAGGAGGAGGAGTACCGTCACACAAACTGGTGATGGTAGTCATTTTGTCGAAGTATTACTTTTCACATTCGTTTGCTATTGTTTCAATGGTTTGGGGAGGAAGGGGTGTTGAAGGACGAGTTGGGGGAAGACAATCATGGTAGAAGGGGGGCGGAATCATGGCTATTGGACCTGTAACATTTTACATAACCTTGAACCGTGTCTCTCTGTCTGTGTGCCCCTGGCAGTGTACTTCAACAGCTACGGCCACTGCATCAAGGGCCGCCAGGGGCAGTACTTCTCGCTGCAGGACGAGTCCTACACGCTCCTGGCCACGGGCGCCATGGAGATCCACGAGACGCTCATCTGCATGGTGACCTTCCAGGCCCCTCCTGACGCCGGGGTCTGTCTCACCTTCAGGGACTACCTGGTGGAGGACTGCGGGGTCAGCCTGGACCTCTACCAGGGGCCCACGGCTTCCGGGAAACGATGGGTGGGTGGTGTACTGGCCAGTGATGATGATGATGATGAGGAGGAGGAGGAGGAGGAAGAGGAGGGGGAGGACTGCGGGGTCAGCCTGGACCTCTACTAGGGGCTCACGGCTTCCGGAAACCATTGGGTGGCTGCTGGGTTCGCCAAGTATTACACAACTGCAACGGTCAGTCTGCGCGCGCTCCCAGCCGGTGCTGCACCGCTTATAGGCCCCCTCTGTCATTCACTAACAATTCAACACCTAAACAACGATGGGATGACAAGTTTTGATCCCTCTCACTAATTTACTAATAATTCAAGCATTAAACAATAACGCGATAACAAATTATTAATCAACTTCACAGAAAAATCACTTATCTTTGCTTTGACACTTGTAGGCTGTCTTTCACATACACATACATACTGGCCACAGTGGTTTTAACACTTGACCGTTTCGGCCCTATACACAATTTCAAATATTTCTAATAATTTGTTATCGCGTTATTGTTTAATGCTTGAATTATTAGTAAATTAGTGAGAGGGATCAAAACTTGTCATCCCATCGTTGTTTAGTTGTTGAATTGTTAGTGAATGACAGAGGGGGCCTATAAGCGGTGCAGCACCGGCTGGGAGCGCGCGCAGACTGACCGTTGCAGTTGTGTAATACTTGGCGAACCCACCACGAGAGAAGTGTGTGTGGGCAGTATTTGAAATTGTGTATAGGGCCGAAACGGTCAAGTGAATGACAGAATATTAGAAGAGGACATTTTTTTTTTTTTTTTTTTCTCCAAAATAAAATCTGCTACTCAAAAACACCCAGATGCACCCTTCCACTGACTAAGAGGAGACAACCTCACAAAATCCCCAATCCCACGGCTTTCATACAGTACCAATGGGATGAATGGCTGTTGGGTTAAACAGTCACTAACTGTATGCAGTCTGGCCTTAGGGCGACACCAGGCTGACGGACTCCACACAGATGGACATCCATTGCCCTTCCCTGATAAGAGGCTCTGTCAGGGTGACCGAATATTTTCCCTCACCACATAGAACACCCTTCTATGGATACCAACAAAACCCTGTCTCGCGTGCACCTCGGGGATCAGCTGCATAGCACGAGACATAAATTCAGATCCCCAAAACCCCAAAACAGGCGTGGCAAAAGAGGTGGGAAAAGATCGTGCTTAGGTAGCAGAATGACAAAAGCAGAGCGGGCTGTCAAAGAAATTCTTTAGAATCGCAGTTGATTGTTCCAGCGCAAGAATGAGAATCTCAACAATTGAGAAATTGGCATATGATTTTGACATTCTATGTCTCCAAGAGACCAGGACAAGTGCAGACAGACCAATACATTTTGAGAATTTCACAGTCTTTCAAAGGAATGAAGGAAGAGGGGGTAGCAATCATACTGAACAAAAACCTAAAAAACAAAGTTTCCACCATAAATCTAGAGAAATGGTGTAGCAACTCATGTGAATTATTGGGGGTTCGTCTTGACAAACCTGACGGAGTTCACAAAAGCATCGTGCTCATCAATGCCTACGTTCACCCAGGAACCTGCACAACAAAAGAGAATTGGGCCTTTTTAGAGGAAATAGAGAACGAACTTGGAGACTCGTCATTATCTGTGGAGACCTCAATGCAAGATCAAAGTTATGGGACCAGCGGAACACAAACCCACAAGGACTCGCACTTGAAGGAATGATAGGGGAAATTCTTCTTAGCCCTTTAACAACCACAATCCCCAACTCGCCTTGGAACAAGACAAGGGGGACAGTGACAGTGTGATCGACATCGCTCTAACATCTCCAAAATTCAGAGCAGAAATGAATGCAGAGACACTTCCATACCAAGGCAGCGACCACCTCCCGGTAGCTTTCAGTCTACAGAAACTGTCCGATAAACCCTGTATGAAACTGCGTGATCCATTTCAGTATGAAACCAAAGAGACAACCGTCATCGAAAATTAAGACGCAGAAGAAACAAAAGAACGGCACTGAACAGGATGCAAACTATTCAGCCCCCATGGTGGAATACCGACACAGAGAGAGCCTGGATAGAAAAACATGCGGCTGTCAAGCTTTGGCAAAAAGAAAGAACAAAACCATCTCCGGACAAAGATATTGAAACAAAAATGAAAGAAAAAACTAAACAGTTTGAAGTCATTGCTCAAGAGGCCAAAAATGACAAGTGGAAACAGTTTTGCGAGGCACTCAGTTATGACACAAACATTGACAGAGTTCTGGCAATTTTATCGTCGCATGGAAGGGAGAAACGTGCACAACAACAACCCCAGACATGTTAGACACTGACGGAACCAAGCTTAAGACAAATGAAGAAAAAGGATCTGCCTTGCTCAAACGTTTCATACAACAGAGTGATCAAAGAAACTTAGATGAGAAAAAGAAATATGTTGAGGAGTTAAAACCAAACCCTTATGCAGACTGGACCTGATGATGACTTGACAGTGGATGATCTAAACGAGGCAATAGCTAAATGCAAGAAAGAATCGGCTCCTGGCCCAGACAAAGTTCGTTACTCAGACATCAAGGAGCTATCGGAAGAAGACAGAAGCAAACTTTTCAATCTATATCAAAACAGTCTCCACAATGGTCAGGTGCCGGAGGACTGGACACACAGCTTCTTAAAACCCATACCAAAACCAGGAAAGGACCATCGTCAGGTAAGCGGCTACCGGATCCTAACCATGCAAAACATTGTTGGAAAGCTCATGGAACGCATGATAGCCAGGAAACTTGCAAGGGATCTTGAACACAGGCACATTCTCCCTTCAAATCAAGGTGGTTACAGAACAGGCAAGTCCACATGGGAAAATGCAGCTGCTTTTGCATATGAGGTGTATGAAGGATTTCAAAGAAAAGAAGAAACACTAGCAGTAGCAATTGACCTTGAAGATGCCTACAGATAAAGTCCAGTTTGCGCACCTCATGGAGCTGCTACTAAGGTATGGAGTAAGTTTGACACTGACAAGATGGATAGCAGCAGCGCTTCAGGAAAGAACCGTCGTCCTACGCCTCGGAGATTGGATGTCTGCACCTTCTAAACTATCCATGGGACTGCCACAAGGGTCTCCACTCTCTCCTGTCCTCTACAATGTCTACACGAAGGGCCCTTGCAGACTTAAACAACAATGGAATTGCTCGGGTGCTTACCCTTGCGGATGACGGCCTGGTCTTCAAAACTTCAAAAAATGCTCAGGAAAGAACTGTAGCCGTCCAGAAACAACTAAACAATATTGCTGAATGGTGCAAAGACACAGGATCTTCCATCAATCCAGCGAAAGCCCAAACGTTGCTGTGTCACCCTCAACAACAAAACCGCGAGCAAATCACCACCTTCTGTGTCATTCGATGGATTCAAATTGAGAAAACTGAATGCCTACGCTACCTAGGAATACACTTCGACAGGATGCTGACCTTCAGAAAACATACGGAAAACACTGTTCTCAAATGCAAAAAGGGCCCTTTCAGTCTTAAAAGCAATGGCAACCAAAGGAATTGAACAACGCCACCTCTTCCTGCTATACCAATCACTCGTCCTCAGTGTGATCGACTACGGACTTGGGCTAACAACACCGTCTCAAAGCAACCTCCTAAAATTAGAAAGAGTCCAAAATAAAGCTATGAGGCTGATCCTTGGAACAACAAAAGACACGCCCCACAGAAACCATGCGATACCTGCTTGACCTTCCTTCAGTGCAGGCCAGAAACAAGTTAGAACAGGTCAAGACCTACTTCAAAGCATTAGAAAACCCTCAAAACCCACTGCATGACGCAGTCAAAGAACAAAAAGGCAGCCGTCTAGGACGAGGAAGATTCATGGATGGGGCAAGCAGAAGACACAATCCAGCTAGTATGGCCGACTTCAAGACCTGAAAGAAACAAAAGAATGGGAGAAAAACCCCGAAAACCTCAACCATCTATTCAACACAGGCATTTCACCCACTCTAGGAAGACATTGTCGGGAATGGGCCAGAGGGCAAAACTGATGCGGAAGTGAAGCTGCTTATAGAAGAAAACAGTAAAGAAGAGGACATCATCATATACACAGATGGCTCAGTCACCAAAGACCAGTCTGGCTGGGGATTCACTGCGAAACAAAATGGAAAAACAATTTGGGAAGAGAATGCTGCCTACAAAGTCACAACCTCCAGCCTAACGATGGAAGTTGAAGCCGTGACACATGCCTCCAGTGGCTATCGCTCTTCCATACGCCCGGAAACCAACATGCCATGATTCTAAACCGACTCAATGAAACCTCATACAGAAAATTGAAAACGGAATGGGAAGCCAGAGTGGCATAACGCAATGCGCAACTTTCAGATTAAAAAAAACCCAATGGGCCCTACTGCCCCGGGTGCAGGTGTTGGGAAATGAGCGAGCGACAGACTTGCTGGTAAGCAACACCAACGGCAGCCCCATTAGGAAAATCGGAAATCCCCAGAAAAATCAAAAATCCAAAAAGAAAAGGTACAAAGGCACACCCATTTATCGCCCCAAAGAATAAAAAGAGAGAGGGGGCGGCCGCAAATCCATGAAAGGTAAGCCGTGTTTTCAAATCAAAAAATATCGGCATCATTTCCAAAAAAAAAATTGCGCAAATTTTTCAAAACGGAAAGAGTCTCTGTGGGCCTTTCCAAATACAATAGACCCAGCAACCAAAATAGGCCCGTTTTGATCAGAGATCTTTTTCCCCTCCCCCTTGCGGCCAGTCATGGCGGTGTGGGTTTTTGGGGGATGTGTGGGTCGTGTTTTGAGTGGTTTGGGGGAATGCGCGAGAGTGAAATTTCACAAGTGCGGGAGATATGTGTAGTGTGTGTGGGGTGTGTGTGAGGGAGGTGGGAGGCGGGGGGAGGTGGGGTAGAGGTGAGGTTGTGAGTGTTTGCATGCCTACACTGTGGGGCAACAGGATATTGGAAGTGTATATATAATATATAATATTATATATATAATATATATTATATTATATTATATATTATCTTTGTATGTAGTGTGGGGGGGTTGGGGGGGGGGGGGGAGATATGGGCGTTGGGTGTGCTTGTACAAAGTAAATGTTCATCCTGGGTGTGTGTTTTTGGTGTGTGTGGTGCCGTGGAAGGCGATAGTGTAGAAATGAGTGTGTGGGGGGGGGTAGAGGAGGTGCAAGGGAATGTGTGTGTGTGTGTTTTGTGTGTGTGTGTGGTGTGTGTGTGTGTGTGTATGTGTGGTTGGGTATGTACGTTTATATGTATTTGACTGTGCTTTATTGTGTTGTAAAGTAAGTGTTCATCTCTGTGGTGTGTGTTTGTGTGTGTGGTGTTGTGTGTGTGTGTGTGTGTGATGTGTGTGTGTTGTGGTGTGTGTTTTGTGCCGTGGAAGCTGCGATATTAGATAGAAATGGTGTGGGAGGAGGGGGGTGGGAGGTGCACGGTAAGGTGTGGTGTGTGTGTGTGTTGGAGTATGTCGTTTTTTGTATTTGCTGTGCTTTATATATGTGAAAATGAGTCTGGTGCATTCTGTTATGCATGGTGGGGTTGTGTGAGGGGTGTCTTCTATTTTAATTTTTTTTGCTTATTTATCCCATTGTTGTCTTTTATTTATTTTTGTTTTATTTTTTCTTTTTTTGTTTTATAATATATTTTTATCCTTTTTTTATTATAATTATTTTTTATTTATTTATTTATTTATTTTTTATGAAGTTATTATTATTTATTCCCCCGGGTTTTTTTTTTTTTTTTTTTGTTTTTTTTTTGTGTGTTTTTTGGTTGTGTGGTGTGTGTGGTGGTGTTTTTTTTGTTTTTTTTTTGTTTTGTTGTTGTGTTCTCAAGGCTGACTAAGCGCGTTTGGGGTTTCGCTGCTGGTAGGCATCTGCTTGGGAGATTGGTTGTGCGTTAGGTTTTGTCGAACGCAGTGACGCCCCCTTGGCTTGAAAATGAAACTGAAACTGGGTTTGTCTGATGATGTGATCATCGTCTATCATCAGTGAACATGATTAGGCTTGGGTGTGATGATGATGATGATGAGGAGGAGGAGGAGGGGGTGGTGAGGTGATGGTGGTCTATAAAGTGATGAAGATGGGGATGATGGGATGTGATGGTGATGATGATGTGTGGGAGGAGGTGGGGTGGTGATGTGATGACGCGTAAAGGGGATGATGTTGTGGTGTCGATAATAATTATGTTACTGCTGCTGCTGCCTGCCCGTGATAATCGATAGATCTTCATTTTTAATCAAAAGATAGTAAAAATAATGTATGAGTTTGGTGATGTACTTTATCTATACTACTATGCGCTACTGCTATTTACTTACTACCCAAAGTGCTGCTGCTTTTTACTTACTGGTATCTGTGTGTACTACTATATACGTGTGTGCTACTATATACTACTATGGTTTTTTCTCTGC
>NC_134884.1:0-10000 GCF_041734735.1 Babylonia areolata
TAAATTTTCCAACGCAATGACTTGGTGACGAAGTCCAGTTCACGCGGGTTAAGCTTGATACACAGAAACACAGTCGATGTCCAGTATCCAGTGCGCACAAGTACATTTAGCAGCAGACATAACGAACAATTCTGACTACATTTTTGCACACAAGCTAGACACTGCTGGAAGTGACCACTGGTGTGAATGTGCAGCACAAACAGAGGCCCCCTCCCTGTACACATCACCCCCCTTGCAGAAGGGACGGGCAGTGGGGTGGTGTGTGTGTATGGGGGGTGGGGATGGCCTCTCCCTCTTCCCCCTCCCTGAACACATCACCCCCCTTAGAGGGGGGGGACGGGCAGCGGTGAGTATGTGGGGGGTAGCCTCTCCCCCTGCCCTGAAACGCCTCACCCCCCCCCCCCTTAGGGGGGAGAGGCAGTGGGAGGATATGGGGGGGGTGGCCTCTCCCCCTTCCTGTACACATCAGCTCCCTTAGGGGGTGGGGGTGTGGCAGTGGGGGGGATGTTGGGGGGTGGCTCTCCCCGTGCCCCCTCCCTGAAACACCTCACCCCCCCCTTAGGGGGGGGGGCAGTGGGAGGATATGGGGGGGGGGGTGGCCTCTCCCCCTTCCTGTACACATCAGCTCCCTTAGGGTGTGGCAGTGGGGGATGTTGGGGGGTGGCTCTCCCCCTGCCCCCTCCCTGAAACGCCTCACCTCCCTTAGGGGGTGGGGGGCAGTGGGGGGATGTAGGGGGGGTGGCCTCTCCCCCTTCCTGTACACATCTGCCCCCTTAGGGGGTTGGGGGGGGCAGTGGGGGTGGTGTGTGGGTGGTGTGGCCTCTCCCCTTTCCTGTACACAGCCCCCTTAGAGGGGGGAAGGGCAGTGGGGGTGGTGTGGGCTCTCCCCATTCCCCCTCCTACACCTCAGCCTCGTTACAGGGGGCGGGGGGAAGGGCAGTGGGGGTGGTGTGGCCTCTCCCCATTCCCCCTCCTACACCTCAGCCTCGTTACAGGGGGCGGGGGGAAGGGCTGTGGGGGTGGTGTGTGGGGGTTGTGGTGTGTGGGGGGGGTGTAACCGCTCACACATACTTCTGTTAATATAAGAGGTCACGCTGGTGGACGATGAATGTGTCCACTCTTGAAAAACTCCTCAATCCCGCACCGCTCAGCACAGACACACACACACACACACACACACCACACACACACACACGTGCAGATCCCAGGCAAAGTGTACTTCAGCAACATAATATGAAGCGTGTCAGTGTTCCATTGTGATCTGCACGGAGCAGCCACACACACACACCGGACCCACTGTGCGCTCGTGTACAAGACAAAGAGACATGACACACACACCACCAGCACAACAGACACACAAGCAAGACAGCAAGCGTGGGATTGGTTTCAGGTACTGAGAGACACTCCAGATGGTTCCAAGTTTTGTAAAACATCGCACACCAACAATTTCCGACGTTCACAGATTGGATTCTTATACAGTAAGGTTTTACACACACACACACACACACACACACTGTGGTCAGCTGGTTCGGTTCCCTCGCTTTCTCCGTCCCTCACTGTCTCTCACGCGTGTGTGGGGTGGGTGGGTGGGTGGGTAGGTGGGGGAGGGTATTTGTATGTGCGTGTGTGCATGTGTATATGTGTGTATGTGTGTGTGTGTATGTGTGTATGTGCGTGCGAGCGTGCGTGCCTGCTTGCGTGTGTGTGTGTGTGTGTGTGTGTGTGTGTGTGTGTGTGTGTGTGTGTGTGTGTGTGCCTGCCTGCCTGCCTGCCTGCTTATATGTGTGTATCAGTGTGTGTGTGTGTGTGCGCGCGCGCGCGCGCGTGCGGGTTTGTGTTGGAAATTAATCAAACCCACTGAAGAAATTAGAAATTACGGGAAACTAAAACTAAACACAACAAACAAAAACACCACAAAATTCAAGTACATACACCACCGTTTGTTCAGAATCGTGCACGGCTAACTTTAAAACAACATCTCTCTCTCTCTCTCATATAACTAGCTAGCTAGATAGAGATGTGTGTGTTGCTGTTGTTGTTGTTGTTGCTGCTGACGTTGTTCTTGTTGTTGTTGCTGACGTTGTTGTTGTTGTTGTTAATAATAATAATAGTAATAATAATTCATAACTTTTCTATGGCGCGATATCCAGCACTAATGCTGCTCAAAGCGCCTTACATCATCGAGCCAGATAAGAACACAACATAAAACATTACAACAGCTCAATCCAATGCGTTCACAGAATGAATAGAAAGGCATGATCCACCAAACAATAAAAATATCAAGTAGATAATGCTTAGATTAAAAAGAAATACATTCCTAAAAATCACACATTTTTTAGACACACACATACATGAGCGCGCGCGCACACACACACACACACACACACACACACACACACACACACACACACACACACACACATGCACGCGCGCGCGCGCCCAGACACATTAAATATATCAACTGCACTAAAACAGGATTACGTGAGCATAAATATCTCTAGCATAAAACTCAATGTGGCGAACAGACTTTGGACTATCCATCGTGCTGAGTACAGAAATGTTTGCGGAAAAGGTGCGTTTTCAAATCTGACTTGAAGGTCTGGAGATATGAGCTTTTCTGAGGGACGATGGCAAAGAATTTCAAATTTGGGGTACTTGAGCCCTAAAAGACCTTTTCCCTGCACATTTTTTGTTGTTGACGTTGTTGTTGTTATTGACGTTCTATTACTTTGTCGCGAAATTCCATTTCACCGTGTATCGCGTTGTGTTGTCTGACTGTTCCCTGGTGTGCTCTGCTGCATGCCACAGGACACACACACACACACACACACACACACACACACACACATACAACACACCACACACACACACACACACACACACACACACACACACACACACACCTGTCAATGTCTCAGGCGCGGCTAGCTGTGTACGTAGGTACGTACACACACACACACACACACACACACACACACACAGCTATAAAACGCTGCTCACAACAGCACCCCCAAACCAATTCAACCACCAGTGTTAACGTTTCGTTCATCGCTCAGTAACAGACTTTACCACATAGGTAATCGGAAAATACTGGCCTGAAGAAAAGAAAGACTCAAAGGAGGAAAGAAAAGAGGAAAGAGGTGAGAAAAGGAAGCGCCAGCATTATGGCGTCTGTGACCTTGACCTTACTTCTGACCAGCCTGACCGCCCTGGCCCAGGTCACAGGTCACCATCACCTCCCACCCTCCACTGAAAGCCAGGACATTCCAGTGAGGACTGTCATCTCCTGGGTGAGTCAGCAACAACAAGGACAAAGAAAGCAACAATGGTGACAACAAACACGACGACAACAACAGCAACACAACAACAATAACGACGACAAAGACAACGACAAGGACGACAACAACAACAGCACCAACAAACACAGCAACATAAGAAGAACAACAACAGCAGTAGCAACAGCAAAAACAATACAAAAAGAACTACAACAACCGCAACAACATAAAAAAACACAACGAAAACAAGTGCCACTGCCAGGTCTGTCACCACCATCACCACAGCCAATATTACTGGTACTACTATAACTTATATTACTACAGCTGCTGCTGAAACTTACTTTTTTTTCATTCACGACCTGTTGGTTGTGTGTGAACTGCTGAGACAGGCAGAGTTAGTGTCAGGTGAACACGAATGTACTGTTTAGTTCCATACTATCCATTATAATCTGCTAGGTTGTTGTTGGTGTGTGTCCTCTAAAGAAATGCACTGTTTGGTTCCATATTATCCATTATAATCGATGTGTGTGTGTGTGTGTGTGTGTGTGTGTGTGTGTGTGTGTGTGTGTGTGTGTGTGTGTGTGTGTGTGTGTGTGAGCATACACATATACAAACATACATACATACAAATATACATTCCCTTTTTGTTTCAGATTTGCAGACTCCTAACCCGACTGGGTCTCCACACGGAGTAATACTTGTCACTACCATTTCTTCTGCAGAAATGGACTTCTGAATCTTTCCGATTTTCTTGTCCTTTTTAGCTCACTTCTGAATCTTTGCGAATCTATTGTCCTTTTTAACACACGTATATGTTAAATTACGAGTCTGTGTGAATGTATGTATGTATTCTGAGGTAAGCTTTAACAAATTTCATTTTCCAGTAAATGGGGCCTGCTGTGTCTGTCGATTCCAAATGTTTCTTTAAAACACAGAAAATGAGTCATTTCCTAATATTCCAATTATACTGACTATGCACTTCTGGAAAAGGTACATTAAAAAAGAAGAAACGATCAGCTTTTCCTTTATCATTTTACTCTTACATTTTTATATCATAATAACAAAACTTTAGCACATTTATCTGACACAGATATGTTGATCAATATTTTAAAATAATTTTGATGAAATATAAACTTCTGACTGTACCAACATTTCACAGAGTAACAATAGTAACCACCCATTATTTCTCACCCACCTCAGGTTCCAGGAAAATCCACCTTTTTTCCCAGCAACCTTCTAAGTGAGAGGTTTGGGTGTGTATGTGCGCGCGAGCGTGTGTATGTGCATGTGTGTGCGTGAGTAACTGTATTTGCGTGAAGAACTTAGAACTCAATTTTGTCGTAAAACCCATCAAAGGAATTCTAGGAAACTAAACACAACAAACAGGTAAAAGCAATAAACTGTGAGCACATGCAATATCTTCCACAAGACATAGTTATAGATTGTGAACTTTTAAACACTGATATGTATATTTTGCCTGTTCTGGCTGAAATTATTTTAATGGCAACAGAGAACTCGGAGTTTGGAGTATTGTGTTGACAATGCTATCTGGCCAATGATTCGAAGATCGGGGATTAACAGTCACAAAGAGGCGTGATCTCAAGTCGGAGTACATACTACACTTGTCCAGAAAATGCTGTTCATCCTCTAACTCCACATGCTTTACATAGCCGGTCTTTCCTAGTTAAGTTACAGTGACGTGCTCGCTCAGATTCAAGTTCATGTGCACTTATTCACAATCGACATTATGCTCCTCTATCTTTATAGTATTTTTACAGCTCATCAGGTAGGGTTGTAATGTATAAGTGTTCACAATTTTACAATAAAAGGAGAGCCTTGCAATGGTCCCGTTCTTTGTGCTGTTCCAAAATTGAACATAGCTATTTTGTACATTTTTCATAACACAGTATTTCAGTCGCTTAATGTTTAGTGTGTCTTGGTTTTTCCCACACGAGGGAGAATCCGATTGAAACGAGTATCTTTTTAAAATAGTTAAGCCAAGGAACTGTTTCCAATCATTTCATCTAAATCATGTCATCATTAACTTGCCTCTGACAGGTATTTCCTTTTGATTCTGTGACGTGCACCCAGAATGATATAATCTGACACACTGCAGTCAGAGAAATGGGGTATCTGCCTAAGTCTGCCAGAACTAGTAACTTAACTGTTCTTTTGATGTACATTTTCTGACGGGCATTTTCTAAAAAACAAAAGGCATTAAATTGGTTTAAAAGCATACAGGTCGCGGAGGAGTTTGTCGCAGTCTGATTGATGGAAACAACACTTCAGCGCCGGAAATGATAATAGGAGTTGCTAAAGTGTCAAACAGTTGCGTCCTCACATCCATCTTTTCTTTCCCTCGTGCACCGTAGTTCACAACACGCGCTGCTGTGTTTCCCTGTTTAGCGAAGTGGTCTTCAGCAAAGTGAAATTTTCCAATCATACGAAAAATAACTCCCCAAGTATTTGTATTTATCCGCCGTTTCCATGCAGTCATCACCACGTGAAAAGAGCACTGGTATTTTGGGTTCTTTTTTGTTTGTTTATTTGTTTTTTTTAACAACAACTTTAGTTTTGTACCTATTGATTTAAGCCCCCACTGCAGACAATATTCATGCAGCTTGTCCAGCTTTTTTTGTAGTGCTACTTTTGTTGTCAATAGCATCACAATGCCATCTGCACATAACAGATTGTGTGTGTGTGTGTGTGTGTGTGTGTGTGTGTGTGTGTGTGTGTGTGTGTGTGTGTGTGTGTGTCTGTGTGTCTGTGTGTGTGTGTGTGTGTCTGTGTGTGTGTGTGTGTGTGTGTGTCTGTGTCTGTGTCTGTGTCTGTGTGTCTGTGTATGCTGAGGGGTGAGGGATGGAGGAATTTTTCAAGAGTGGACACATTCATCGTCCACCAGTATGACTTCTTTTGCTAACAGAAGTCTGTGTGAGCGGTCACACACCCCACACACCACGCCCACTGCCCTCCCCCCCACTGAGGGGGGCGAGGTGTCTAGGGAGGGGGGCGTGGAGGGCAGGCCACAGTCCATCCCGGTACTGGCGTTGTGGCTGACCCAAGACTTTCCATTGGACAACGTGAAGGTGGCCACCGCCTTCCACAGATTGGAACAAAGTATGTTCATCACTTGTTTCTCTTCTTTCCTTCCTGGCAAACCTTTTGCTTCTCAGCATTTTGTTTCTCTTCTTTCCTTCCTGGCAAACCTTTTGCTTCTCAGCATTTTCTTTCTCTTCTTTCCTTCCTGGCAAACCTTTTGCTTCTCAGCATTTTGTTTCTCTTCTTTCCTTCCTGGCAAAACTTTTGCTTCTCAGCATTTTGTTTCTCTTCTTTCCTTCCTGGCAAACCTTTTGCTTCTCAGCATTTTCTTTCTCTTCTTTCCTTCCTGGCAAACCTTTTGCTTCTCAGCATTTTCTTTCTCTTCTTTCCTTCCTGGCAAACCTTTTGCTTCTCAGCATTTTGTTTCTCTTCTTTCCTTCCTGGCAAACCTTTTGCTTCTCAGCATTTTCTTTCTCTTCTTTCCTTCCTGGCAAAACTTTTGCTTCTCAGCATTTTGTTTCTCTTCTTTCCTTCCTGGCAAACCTTTTGCTTCTCAGCATTTTCTTTCTCTTCTTTCCTTCCTGGCAAAACTTTTGCTTCTCAGCATTTTCTTTCTCTTCTTTCCTTCCTGGCAAACCTTTTGCTTCTCAGCATTTTCTTTCTCTTCTTTCCTTCCTGGCAAAACTTTTGCTTCTCAGCATTTTGTTTCTCTTCTTTCCTTCCTGGCAAACCTTTTGCTTCTCAGCATTTTGTTTCTCTTCTTTCCTTCCTGGCAAACCTTTTGCTTCTCAGCATTTTCTTTCTCTTCTTTCCTTCCTGGCAAACCTTTTGCTTCTCAGCATTTTGTTTCTCTTCTTTCCTTCCTGGCAAACCTTTTGCTTCTCAGCATTTTGTTTATCTTGTGGCTACAGCCTACCACGATCGCTAATAACGGTACTCTTTTCTGTTTTTCTGTTTCCTTTCTTCTCTTCTTTTTTATCTTGTGACTACAACTTACCACGATTCTTACAATACGTGTCACTCGTTTCGTTCTTTCTTTCTTTCTTTCTTGTGAACTTTTCATTTTTCAATCTCTCTGTTTATATCTCTTGTGACTACATCCTAACACAATGTCAAACAATGTACGTCACTCGTTTCTTTCTTTTCTTTCTTTTTTTTTTTTTACTTTTTATCTTCCTTTCATTCTGTTCACACGTACAAGGTGGTAAACAATCACATTCATTTGTCTTCTTTAAAAAAAAAAGAAAAACAAATAAATAAAGCTAATACAACATATAAGGAGAAAAGCGGGTAGTGCAAATGCATATATGTATGGAGAAGAGACAGACAATGAAACAGAACAAACAGACTTTAAACATAAGTACAAGATAGAAGAATATATAGCGCGAATAAACTCACGGTATTCTGATTTTCAGAACACATGGATACCATATAAACCAGTGTTCTTAAAGTAATCGCTTGCTTCCACTCGGCTGCCTGACAAAGAATCTTTGTTGCTGATGTGTATTATTATGTATGTGTGTATATGTATATGCATGTGCATGTTAGTGATGGTTGATACATTCCTTTATTACACAATCCTTACGCACTGTTTGTGTACAGAACGCCCCCCCCCCCCCCCCCCCACCCCCACCCCTCCTAAAAAAACCGGATTTTTATGTATTATTATTATTGAACTACACCATGCAATAACATGTGCTTGACCCCATCTTCCACTGAAAATGAAGTGTTATAACTGCATTCAGTATGCTTACCTGTTTTGTAAAATGAAGTGTTATAACTGCATTCAGTATGCTTACCTGTTTTGTATAATCGAGTACCACTCATTCATGAAATACTCCCAATTGTTTAAAACCTTTTTTTAAGTTTACGAAGAAATGCTCTCAAAAGTGGATTAGTTTTGTTCATTTTACACCGATATACATACTGCTTTGCCAACAAAAGTATATAGTAAAAAATGGCATCGGTATGTATATGTCGATCAACTCCAAGGATAACAAGGCTTTTTGTCAACTGCATATTGCGAGCATTCATACATTTTCACTCACCACTGCGATAAAACCATGCCAGAATTTTCGGATATCTGGGCAATTCCAAAACATGTGGTCAATACTGTCTTTTGCAGAACGGCAAAAATTACAGCTGGCGTTATCTGACAAGCCCATTTGTTTCGAAATCACATTTGTCCCTATGCACCCATGGAAATTCTCATTCGAAACCATTTCATTTTTACATCAGAAAGTTTATGTAAATACAGAAAACATTTTTTCCAATCATTTTCAGCATCAAATTTTTCGAACCATTTTGCACAGCATTTTGGTGCAATGTTATTCTCAATGAATGAGTCATAGTATTTTCTGGATCCTTTGACAACAGACATTAAAGTTTAAAACAAAGTGACAATGTAATGGATTTATCATTATCTACTTATCTTTTTTTGGTACTTCTTATATATTCTGATATTGCAGATTTATAACCACAAAAGGTAACAAAATCAATATCTGCATGATATGTTTGCTTAAATTCTTCATATAACATAAAGTGACCATTTCCTTTTAAAAGTGTGCTATACAGTATATTCCGTTATCTAATACTTTCCGACTTAATCATCTTTTTACCTATTTGAATTCTCATGTTACAGAAAACTGGTTCAGCAAGAAGTTCTACTGAGTCTTTACATGAAATTGTGTAGAAGTATGTTTTATAAGCCAGCAATACCTCTGTCCAAAAACTATTTGATGCCGTGAATATCATAACAATTTAAGCAGAGGAAAGTTATATAATGCAGTATGTTTCCATTTGCATTTTGTTATACGGAGTTTTCTGACGCAGGCCAGCTTCAAAGCCACAGCGAAAGTTTTCAAATCTATCAGTCCAAGTCCTCCATTTCTTTTTCTTTTGTGTACAGTCTTTTTTTCTGCTAATTCTGTCTCTTTTCCTGTCCCATAAAAATTGATATCATAAGTTCTGTAGACTTTGGAAGAAAATATCAGGAGGGGTGGGGGTCGGTAAAAATGTATCATTTTGAAGAATAAGTGATTTTAATATTGCCACTCTTCCAATTGGAGTTATCTGTCTCTTTATCCAAATCTTGAATAGGTGTTTTTCTCAACAATTCTTTCTGAGTAGTTTATTTGAGTATAGTCTTTCAAATCATTTGTAAACCAAATACCTAACAATTATTTCAAACTGTGCGGGGTTCCATTCCATCTGCAAATGATCAATGTAACGAACTGGGAAGTTTTTACGACTGCCTAACCATACTGCACTTGTTTTTCTAGAGTTCATATAAAATCCTGATTTTCGCCCCAAAATATCTAATATGTATATTAAGTCTCAAATGACTTCTTATCACCTGGTAATACAAATGATGTATCGTCAGCATACCGAGATATTTGGTGTTCTGTGTTATCTTTCGTAATGCCACGAACATCCTTACATTCATGTACCATAATAGCCAATATTTCATCACACACTAAAAACAAGTATGTAGATATAGCGCCACCCTGTCTACATCTTCGCTGCATATTAAACCAATTAGAAATATGACCTTTAACAATAACACAAGATTTAATGTTGTTGTAGAATGTTTCTATCCATCTGCATATGTCTTCTTGAAAGCCAAAAGCCTTCAATACTTTGGATATGAAGTTCCAGATAACAGAGTCAAAATCTTTCTCGAAGTC